>NW_024055717.1:2696213-2897293 GCF_902713615.1 Scyliorhinus canicula
AAGAATATCCTTCCTCAGAAAATGTTGACTACAGTACAGAAGGAAGCTAGTTTCCCATCGATCTGCACTGACCTTCAGAAAGCGAACTCTACATAGACCCAGGTACCCTGCCCTTTTACTGTAACACCATTACCCTACCCAACTTTGGGCACTAAGGGGCAATTTAGAATGGACAGTCGATCGCAGAGGCACTTCTTTGGATAGTGGGGGGAAACCCGAGCAACCGTGGGAGCCTCCTGAAGAAACGGAGCGAAAGTGCAAGCACAGACAGAGTCACCCAAGACCAGAATTGAATCCTGGTATCTGGCGGTGTGACGCAGCTGTGCTAACCACTGTTCTACAGCGATGCCCATTTAGATTTCTGGGCAGAGTCAAGGGCAGGCTTTGAAGTTATGTATTTTTCCTTGGTACAGTCATATCACATTCTGGGGCAAAGAACATCCCCAATGGCCTCTAATATTTTAATATTTTCTTTACATGTAAAGAATACAAAACTCTCAGAGCTAAATCTGGAACATGAAGTAGACTAACAAACAGAGCAAACCGTGTAAAGTTCCAACCTACCCTCTGGGATTGTTGCTAAATTGCTTCCAAGACCGTTGTAACCCGAGAGTGGATTGATTTAGATCACGGATGAATATGTTAACATTTCAATCTCTGTCCTACTTCCTAGCCCAGCTGCGTAGTTATTTGTGCTACATGTATCTACTTTTTAACTGCGTCAGAGATCGCAAACGTTTCATCAGTGGAATTCATACTCTTCACCTTTCTCTTTTTGATAGTTAATTCACTAGTGAGTTTTATCGTGCTTCCGGGAATATGTGGCCTCTCTATCCGCACCACTCACTGCCTTGTGGGCATGGCAACAGCAAGGCACTGTTTATTATCACAGAGGTCATATTGTGATGATGTGGCTCTCATTATTCCCCACGATATTTCCTGCATATCACTCTTATTACTGGTGTGATCAATGTTCTGCATTGTACCATCACAGACAGTTCTACCTGGATAAACATTATTTTCTCCTTTTACCGACTTCTCGCCATTTGCTGTCGGAAGTTGAAAATAAAATATTACACCGGGAAAACTGCCACGGTGTTCATTACCACCACTTGCATTCTGTTCGGGCGGAAGAACATACCTTTATAATTTCAGAATGAGATCCGAGGATAATTGAAAGGAGGGATATCCGAGGATAATTGAAAGGTAAAATTAATATACTGATCCTGGGTGGGTGGGATTCACCTGGTTAGACACGAATTTAGTACCATTGCTCCCAATCGCTTTAATTCTGTTGCTCAATGCTCTTACAGTCAGACACATTTCAGTGGCCAATCCAGACAGGAAGGGACGGGGGGGGGGGGGGGGGGGGTCAGAGCAAGGGAGCGAACCACAATGACTCAGAGATGGAGCGCAGCAGGAAGTCTATGATCTTACTCTACAGCATATCCGGCAGCTTCATACTTCTGTGGCTGGTGACTGTTATTGATTGCTTACATTATAGCATTACATAGACAGTTACTAAGGACCCATGTGCTCATTTAGAAGAGTCGGATATCTAATGTGCAAATTGAACTGCTTCACAAATACACTTATTTATGCAGATAATCTCTCAAGTTTCCAGGAGAAACTCAAGAACACTTTGAAATCTCGGTTAATATGAATTTGTCCATCAACTAATGAACTAAGTTAAGAAAGCCTGGAAGCATGTTCCATTATATCAGGTTCATCAATGAGATATCCCCCCCCCCCTGCAACCCCAGAATTCCATCAGTGGACGCGCCGGAGATCAGGATATTACCCTGTATTTCACAGAGGGTGGGCATCGTTGAGGAACCTCCTGAGGTTGAGACATGGGACTGCCAACCAATGCAGAAGAACAACAGTTGGCCACTCTATAACCCAAGTAGTTCGCGGCGTTCAATAAATTCATGTCTGACCTGATTGTAACCTCAAAACCAGATAGGAGCCTGCTTCACATAACTGTCCACCACCCCAGTCCCCAACGTCTCACCTTAAAAAAATCATGGGGCATGATTCTCGATTCGCCGATGCAGAAACCACGCAATGTGATTTGGCGGAGAAGAGATTCTGATGCCAATCACAATTTTCGAATACAAGAGCAGGGATGTACTTCTGAGGCTGTATACGGCTCTGGTCAGACCACATTTGGGGTATTGTGAGTAGTTTTGGGACCAATATCTAAGGAAGGATGTGCTGGCCTTGGAAAGGGTCCAGAACGGGTCACATAAATGATCCCTGGAATGACGAGGTTGTCGAATGAGGAGCAGTTGAGGACTCTTGGTCTGTACTCTTTGGAGATTAGAAGAATGAGTGGGGATTTTATTAAAACTTAAAGGATACTGCGAGGCCTGGACAGAGTGGACGTGGAGAGAATTTTTCCACTTGTAGGGAAAACTAGAACCAGAGGTCACCATCTCAGAATAAAGGGACAATCCTTTGAAGCAGTGATGAATGAGGAATGTCGTCAACCAGAGGGTAGTGAATATGTGGAAGTCTTTTCTGCAGAAGGCTGTGGAAGCCAAATCTCTGAGTGTATTTAAGGCAGAGATAGATAGCTTTATGATCAATAAGGGGAACAAGGGTTATGGGGAGATGGGAGGAGAATGGGATGAGATAAATATCAGCCATGATTGAATGGTGGAACAGATTCATTGGGCCGCGTGGCCTAATTCTCCTCCTATGTCTTATGGTCTTCTGGTCTTATGCTAATCTGTGTGACACAGCAATAAAAACACAATGATCAGTGAAACTGTGCGAAGAGCGGCAGATCCGATAAGTTGAAAGGTGGAGCGGCTCCAGAGTGAGAAACAGCGAGTAGAGTCCTAGTCATAGTCACATCTGTTCACAGCATGGAAACAGGCCCTTTGGCCCAGCTTTTCCATGCCGACCAGTTTATATCACTAAGCTAGTCCCACTCGCCTGCATTTGGCCCATATCCCTCTATACCCACCCTGCCCATTTATCTGCCTAACTCCTTTGTTTAAAAAAAATGTAACCGCCTCTACCACTGCCTGAGGCAGCCCCTTCCCTATGCTCAACACCCTCAGTGTGAAGGAGTTTCCCCTCTTGACTCTTTTGTACCTATCTCCTCTCAGCTTAAACCTATGTCCTCTAGTTCTAATCTTATCTAACTTTGGAAAAAGATGTTGACTATCCACCTTATTTATATTATTTTATAGACCTCTAAATGTTCACACCTAAGCTTTCTACGCTCCAGGGGAAAAAGTTCCAGCCTATCCAGCCTCTCTTTATAACTCAGACCATCGGGTTCTGCTAACATCCTCGTAAAGCTATTGTGCACTATTTCTAGTTTTACAGTATACTTCTTATAATAGGGTGACCAGAGCTGAACACGGTATTCTATGTGTGGTCTTACAAATGTCTTGTACAACTTCAACGAGACGTCGCAGTTCCTGCATTTAATATTCTAAGCAATAAAACATGGCATGCTAAATGCCTTTGTCACCACCCTGTCCACCTGCGACTCCACCTTCAAGGAGCAATGAACCTGCATTTCTCGAACTCTTTGTTCTGTAACTGTCCCTAACTCCCGCCCATTAACTGAATATGTCCTGCCCCGATTTGATCTACCAAAATGCATCAGCTTACATTTATTTAAATTAAACTTCCTCTGCCATTCATCAGCCCACTGGCTCAATTGGTCAAGATCCTAGTGCAATCTTATATAACATAAGAACTAGGAGCAGAAGTAGACCGCCCGGCCCTTCGAGCCTGCTCCGCCATTCTATAAGACCATGGCTGATCTTTTCCTGGTCTCAGAACCACTTACCCGCATTCTCGCCATATCTCGTAATTCCTTTATTTAAAAAAAAACATCTACCCTATCTGTAAATATCGTCAATGAAGTAGCGTCTACTACTCCTCTCGGTAGGGAATTCCATACTTTAACCACCCTCTGAGTGAAGAAGTTCCTCCTTGATTCAGTCCTAAGTCTGCTCCCCCTAATCTTGAGGCTATGCCCTCTTGTCCTACTTTCACCAACCCGTGGAAACATCCTTTCTACTTCTATCTTATCCATTCCCTTCAAAATGTTAGATGTTTCTATTAGATCCCCCCTCAACCTTCTGAATTGCAGTGAATATAATCCCAATCTACTCAGCCTCTCCTCATACGATAACTTCCTCAACTCCGGAATCAGCCGAGTGAACCTCCTCGGCACCCCCTCTAGTGCTAGCACATCCTTTCTCAAGTGTGGAGACCAAAACTGCACACAGTACTCCAGGTGTGGCCTCACCAGCACCTTGTACAACTGCAACATTCCCTCTCTGCTTTTAAACTTAATCCCCTTCGCAACGAAGGACAAAATTCCATTTTCCTTCCTAATTACTTGTTGCACCTACAGACCAACCTTCTGTGACTCATGCACAAGTACACCCAGGTCCCTCTGCATAGCAGCATGCTGCAGCTTTTTACCATTTAAGTAATAATCCGTTCTATTGTTCCTCCTACCAAAATGCATGACTTCACATTATTGACATTATACTCCATCTGCCGGACCTTTGCCCACTCACTCAATGTGTCAATGTTCTTCTGTAAGGTTTTACAGTCCTCAGTACACTTTGCTCTGCCACACACCTTCGTGTCATCTGCAAACTTGGATACCTTACACGTAGCTCCCAACTCCAAATCGTCTATATAAATTGTAAATAATTGTGGTCCCAACACCAATCCCTGAGGCACACCACTCGTCACTAATTGCCAGCCAGAATAGCACTCATTTATTCCCACTGTTTGTTTCCTGTTAGACAACCAAACCTCTATCCATGCTAGTACTCTACCCTTAACACCATGCATCCTTATCTTATGCAGCAGCCTCTTGTGCGGTACCTTGTCAAAGGCCTTTTGAAAATATAGGTACACCACGTTCACTGAGTCCTCTTTGTCTACCTTGCTAGAAATGTCTTCATAGAATTCCAAGAGATTCGTCAAGCATGACCGGCCCTTCATGAATCCATGCTGCTTCCGTTCAATGGGACAATTTCCATCGAGGTGCCCTCCTATCTCTTTCTTGATAATAGACTCAAGCATCTTCCCCGCGACAGAGGTTAAGCTAATCGGTCTATAATTCCCCATATTTTTTCTACTTCCCTTTTTAAACAGTGGCGTCACATTTGCTGTTTTCCAATTCTCTGGGACTGCCCCAGTGTTCAGCGAATTTTGGAAAATTACTGCCAGTGCATCTGCTATTACTCCAGCCATCTCTTTCAGTCCCCTGGGATGCATTCCATCAGGGCCAGGAGACTTATCTATCCTGAGCTCCATTAGCTTGCCCAACAGTTGCTCTTTCGTGAGAGTGATGGTTTCCAGGTCCTCACCTACCTTCTTCTCTCGGTAATTGCTAGCATGTTATTAGTGTCCTCCACTGTGAAGACCGATACAAAATATTTGTTCAATACCTCCGCCATTTCATGGGTAAGACTAGGGTAAGAGTAAGGCCAGCCAAGGACAGTGGTGGGAAGTTGTGTGTGGAGGCTGAGGAGATAAGCGAGATACTAAATGAATACTTTTCGTCAGTATTCACTCAAGAAAAAGATAATATTGTGGAGGAGAATGCTGAGACCCAGGCTATTAGAATAGATGGCATTGAGGTGCGTAGGGAAGAAGTGTTGGCAATTCTGGACAAGGTGAAAATAGATAAGTCCCCGGGGCCGGATGGGATTTATCCTAGGATTCTCTGGGAAGCCAGGGAAGAGATTGCTGAGCCTTTGGCTTTGATTTTTAGGTCATCATTGGCTACAGGAATAGTGCCAGAGGACTGGAGGATAGCAAATGTGGTCCCTTTGTTCAAGAAGGGGAGTAGAGATAACCCCGGTAACTATAGGCCGGTGAGCCTAACGTCTGTGGTGGGTACAGTCTTGGAGAGGATTATAAAAGATACGATTTATAATCATCTAGATAGGAATAATATGATTAGGGATAGTGAGCATGGTTTTGTGAAGGGTAGGTCATGCCTCACAAACCTTATCGAGTTCTTTGAGAAGGTGACTGAACAGGTAGACGAGGGTAGAGCAGTTGATGTGGTGTATATGGATTTCAGTAAAGCATTTGATAAGGTTCCCCACGGTCGGCTATTGCAGAAAATACGGAGGCTGGGGATTGAGGGTGATTTGGAGATGTGGATCAGAAATTGGCTAGTTGAAAGAAGACAGAGAGTGGTAGTTGATGGCAAATGTTCAGAATGGAGTTCAGTTACGAGTGGCGTACCACAAGGATCTGTTCTGGGGCCGTTGCTGTTTGTCATTTTTATAAATGACCTAGAGGAGGGCGCAGAAGGATGGGTGAGTGAATTTGCAGACGACACTAAAGTCGGTGGAGTTGTAGACAGTGCGGAAGGATGTTGCAGGTTACAGAGGGACATAGATAAGCTGCAGAGCTGGGCTGAGAGGTGGCAAATGGAGTTTAATGTGGAGAAGTGTGAGGTGATTCACTTTGGAAAGAATAACAGAAATGCGGAATATTTGGCTAATGGTAAAATTCTTGGTAGTGTGGATGAGCAGAGGGATCTCGGTGTCCATGTACATAGATCCCTGAAAGTTGCCACCCAGGTTGATAAGGTTGTGAAGAAGGCCTATGGTGTGTTGGCCTTTATTGGTAGAGGGATTGAGTTCCGGAGCCATGAGGTCATGTTGCAGTTGTACAAAACTCTAGTACGGCCGCATTTGGAGTATTGCGTACAGTTCTGGTCGCCTCATTATAGGAAGGACGTGGAAGCTTTGGAACGGGTGCAGAGGAGATTTACCAGGATGTTGCCTGGTATGGAGGGAAAATCTTATGAGGAAAGGCTGATGGACTTGAGGTTGTTTTCGTTAGAGAGAAGAAGGTTAAGAGGTGACTTAATAGAGGCATACAAAATGATCAGAGGGTTAGATAGGGTGGACAGCGAGAGCCTTCTCCCGCGGATGGAGGTGGCTAGCACGAGGGGACATAGCCTTAAATTGAGGGGTAATAGATATAGGACAGAGGTCAGAGGTGGGTTTTTTATGCAAAGAGTGGTGAGGCCGTGGAATGCCCTACCTGCAACAGTAGTGAACACGCCAACATTGAGGGCATTTAAAAATTTATTGGATAAGCATATGGATGATAAGGGCATAGTGTAGGTTAGATGGCCTTTAGATTTTTTACATGTCGGTGCAACATCGAGGGCCAAAGGGCCTGTACTGCGCTGTATCGTTCTATGTAAACCGGACTAGTTTTCCGATCATGCCATTATTTTCATCGCACAATACCACAGTACCAGCAACAAGGGTCAGCACCGCTACCTCATAGTGCCAGAGACCTGGGTTAAGTTCCAGCCTTGGGTGGCTGTCTGTCTAGCGTTTGAAATGTCTTGTCGGCGTGGGTCTCCTCCGGATGTTGTGGCTTCCTCCCACAGTGCAGGGTAGGCCAGGCTAATTTTCCCCTTGATGTCTAAAATAAGGTTAGGCAAGGCTCCGGGATAGGATGCGCAAGTGGGCCTTTTTGAAGATCGGTGCAGAACAAAGGTCTAAATGGTCTCCTTGTCCACTGTATGGATTCTGTGATGCCATGACTGGTAGGCTGGTCTCCACCCATGGTAAAATCAATGAGGATTTCAAGGCCTTTTATAGAAGCCTTTATTAGTCAGAGTCTGCGGAGGATGGTTTGATTATGATGGAATTTGTGGATGAATTGCCTTCCCCATTTGGAGAGCGACACCCACTCAGCAACAATGAGTACCCGTTCAGCATTGATTCAATCCAATTGGAGAAGGCTCCAGGGCTGGGCGGAATTCTAATTGAATTTTATTAGAAAGGTGCGGGTCACCGGTTCAGAAGACCAGATTGTGTTCACTGAGAATTCAGGTGGTTCATGATTGCGCCTGGCTCCATGAACTAAACTTTGCTGCTCTCGTAATTGGAGTCAGGTCTGACTTAAAGAGTTAGGAAAACCTCCTCCTGTCCCGAGATGACGTGGTCGAATAAGTAAAGATGATTATCCTCACAAGATTTCCATTTTCATTTCAGTGACGTCCAGTTTTCCTTCCCACATTTTGGACATGAAAGTTTTTGTCTACTATTCTTTTCAGTTAAGGGGCAATTTAGCGTTGCCGATCCACCTAACCTGCAAAAACTTGGGTTCTGGTGGTGAAACCCACGCTGACGGGGGGAATGCCCAAACTTCACACAGACAGTCCCCAGGGCCGGGTTGCTAACCACTGCGTCACCGTGCCACCTATTGTGAAAGTTAATAAAATGATATCTAATTTTATTTGAGCGGGCCACTCGGATACGTGGGTTCTTTTTTGCAGAGGGAGAGACAGTCGGGAGGTTAGGCATTGCACAATCCGTTAATTTGGATATTTCTGCAAATGATAAATTGAGCTTCTACTTGCTGATTAAATATCGTGCATGTAAATGAAAAATTACAGCATTATTCACACTAATCCTTGTGGAACACCACTTCTTAGTTTCTGCCAATCCACGGAATTGCATCTGTAACCCTCAGCCCCTCCACAGTTTTCTATCTTTGAAGCGAACGTCCTCCACATTCTTCTGTTTCTGCAAAATCTGCTTTTCTCAACGAGACTTGATTCTGCAGGTGGTGTCTTCTCAGAGAACTTTAAAAAAAACAATGTGTAGTACTTCTACTATATTAGAAATGTCCCTTCACACTTGTTATTCACGGAAAGGGGTTAGGTGCAGAAATCTAGCCTCTTCATCGCAGAGTGAGAGTGCTGCAACAAAAACAAACCAAACTCTAAATGTGTTCTCTCCCTCCAGAATGCTTCCCTGAGGACGGATGAAATTGTCTGGGGTAGTGAAGCCTGAAAGATTAATCAAATCAAATTCATTAAGCGTCAATAACAAGTTTCAGTTGCCAACCTACAAGCGGTTTCTGTTCGATTGAGCCCTGTAAAACATGTAGGGTGAGATGGAGGATGGTTGGGTTTCATATATTTTAACTGATACCCTTTGCACAACCAAATACAAACACATGTTACAAAACATAAACGTCCTTTACGTTTGTCATGCATGGCAAATGTTGGATCCATATCTTCCAGTCATTTATCCTTCTTTCATTACAGTTAATTTTCTGGCAATCGTGATCCTATCTCGGGGAAAATGCGGCCTCTCTAGCGGTACCACTCGCTACCTAGCGGCGATGGCAACTGCAGATCTTTTGGTCATTATTTCCGATCTCATACTCTGGCGAATTAGGTATTATTATTTCCCACGAACGTTCTTGGATCTGACACCTATTTGCAGTTTAATCTATTTAATTCTACGTGCGGCTACAGACTATTCTGTTTGGTTCACTGTCACCTTCTCCTTTGATCGATTTGTGGCCATTTGCTGTCAGAAGCTGAAGGCAAAATATTGCACCGGGAAAACTGCAGACATGATTCTCGGAATAACCAGCATTCTTTTCTGTTTCAAAAATGTCCCCTTCTACTTTACATTCGTACCTGCCGAGAAAATTGACAATGTCCCGTGGGACTGTGAGGATAAGCCAAGCTATTATACCGAGCCTGGCTGGGTGCGATTTGACTGGTTTGATACCGTTTTAACACCGTTTATCCCCTTCACATTAATTATTCTGCTTAACACTCTGACGGTGAGACACATTTTATTGGCCAGTCGAGTCCGTATGGGACTGAGGGGTCAGAATAAGGAAAGGAATTACAATGACCCAGAGATGGAAAACAGGAAGAAATCGGTAATTTTGCTCTTCACTATATCCGGCATCTTCATTCTTCTGTGGTTGATGTACGTCATGGATTTCTTATATTATATAGTTGCAGGGGTAAATCCAATTGCTTACAATGATGTGGAATACATATTCAAAAAGCTCGGAGTTATGCTAGTGAATCTGAACTGCTGCACAAACACATTGATCTACTGTGTGACTCAGTCCAAGTTCAGAGAGCAGTTCAACAGTCTGATGAAATACCCGTTTGCAGCAATTATTCAATTCGTTCAAAATCGAAACAACTGAGCACAGCCCAGGGGTGGATCGGTTCCTGCGTTTCGAATCCAGGACTGGCATATTGCACCTCACACTTACTTGTTGACAATGACACACGAAAAGTTGCCGATCTGAAAATACACTTCATGGCATCTGAGTTGGTAGGTCCGGTAGATTTAAAAAAAAAAAAAATTAGATTACCCAATTATTTTTTCTATTAAGGGGCAATTTAGCATGGCCAATCCACCTACTCTGCACATTGTTGGGTTGTGGGGGCGAAACCCACGCAAACACGGGGAGAATGTGCAAACTCCACACGAACAGTGACCCAGAGCCGGGATCGAACCTGGGACCTCAGCGCCGTGAGGCGGTTGTGCTAACCACTAGGCCACCGTGCTGCCCTAGGTCCGGCAGATTTGCTGCAAGTTCGGAGAGCAACATTTCATGCTTTGGCATTACTTTTTTCCATGAATAGTGGTTTGGAAACTATATGTTACAGACACTGGCACGATTGGAAGTACACGAGAAGGAGGGTCTGACGCGTCAATGAACAATGGGTCACGGGCACTAGGTGATTTTGGAGGGTGGAAAGTAAATGTGTGGGATGAAACATACATGTCATGGAGCAGTGGACTGGGAGCAAGAGGGGATCTTTCACGTGCAATATATAATGAACCAGGAGCAGTAGAAAAAAGGCAGTGCCAAGGGCAGAAGAGGTAACAGGGCAACCAGAAGAAGTCCAGGCGGCAGGAGATGATTCAACCATCCACCCCCAGAACCGTGAAGGGCATGAGGACTACCAACACTTCCCGTTTCACTCGCATGTTTTCCATTCTCGGTTTCTCAAAATTGTTCAGAATGAATTGTGTTTTTGAAAATCTAATACACGTAGATCATTGCTAACTTCAAGTGTGAACAGATTATTTTTTTTTAGATTGGAACATTTTTCTTATACATGGTGCATTTCATTCTTCCGGCTCGGTCGCTTCAATCTTTCTCTCACTCCCTCTTTTCGAGGCAGATACTGGGGCAGGGAATCGGGACCGGGTCGGGTGTGCCAATCAGATTGAGATGCCCTATCTGAGAATACAGGAGCTCCACTTGGCAGCTGGTCGGCTGGGTTGGTCTGAGAACCTTGCTCGCCCCACAATTGACGGATCATGTGAACTATTCTCGCTAATGTAGTTCAAATCCGACCTCATTACACCTCAAGTGAAGGCATCCTTTGATATCCCAATCAGTTTAAATCACCAGCCATACACCTTGTCCTTACCACTCTCTACCTTCAAGTTCCTCAGATATGTTCATGTCTCCCCAAGACGCATATTGTTTCTCTCCAATTACGTGTCTGCTTCTGGCACAGAAGCAATATAGCTCCCCACTAAGCTAAGCCGGACATGATCTCAATTTCAGTATTAAACGAGTGTCCATCCGCTTTCTCGCCCTGCCAGCAGCCTTTGAGGAGGCTGACCAGACAATTCTCCTGCAATAACTCTCCACTGCGGGTCAGCTGGTTGAAACTGATATTTTAGATTTGAATTCTCATCTGTGTGATCTCAGGCACAGTATCATCTGGCATTGGTTCTCTTCACCTCCATGCCATACCCTCTGCTGTCACGATAGGTCTGTTACAGGGCTGTGCCAATTAACATAGAGCATAGAACATTACAGCGCAGGACAGGCCCTTCGGCCCTCGATATTACGACGACCTGTGAAAATACTCTAAAGCCCGTCTACACGATTCCCTTAGAACATAGAACACAGAACAGTACAGCACAGAACAGGCCCTTCGGCCCTCGATGTTGTGCCGAGCAATGATCACCATACTCAAACCCACGTATCCACCCTATACCCGTAACCCAACAACCCCCCCTTAACCTTACTTTTAGAACACTACGGGCAATTTAGCATGGCCAATCCACCTAACCCGCACATCTTTGGACTGTGGGAGGAAACCGGAGCACCCGGAGGAAACCCACGCACACACGGGGAGGACGTGCAGACTCCGCACAGACAGTGACCCAGCCGGGAACCGAACCTGGGACCCTGGAGCTGTGAAGCATTTATGCTAACCACCATGCTACCGTGCTGCCCACTTATCATCCATATGTCTATCCAATGGCCATTTGAATGCCCTTAGTGTTGGCGAGTCCGCTACTGTTGCAGGCAGGGCATTCCACGCCCTTACTACTCTCTGATTAAGAACCTACCTCTGAAATATGTCCTTTATCTATCTCCACTTAATTTAAACTACGTCCCCTCGTGCTAGACATCACCATCCGAGGAAATAGGCTCTCACTGTCCACCCTACCTAATCCTCTGATCATCGTGCATGCCTCAATTAACTCACTTCTTAATCTTCTTCTATCTAACGAAAACAGCCTCAAGTCCCTCAGCCTTTCCTCATAAAATCTTCCCTCCATACCAGGCATCATCCTGGTAAATCTCCTCTGCACCCTTTCCAGTGCTTGCAAATACTTCCGATAATACGGCGACCAGAACTACGGGACTTAAGGCAATACTCCAAATGGGGCCGCACCAGAGTTTTGTAGAGCTGCAATATGACCTTATGGCTCCGATACGCAATCCCTCTACTCAGAAAATCTAACACACAAACTCAATCCCTCTACTGTACCAATAAAAGCTAACAAAGCGTCCGCCTCCTTAACAACCCCATGAACCTGGGTGGCAACTTTCAGGGATCTATGTACATGGATACCGAGATCTCTCTGCTCATCCACACTACCACGAATCTTACCATAAGCCCAGTACTCTGTCTTCCTGTTACTCCTTCCAAAATGGCAAACAATTTTCCCGCACCATGAATAAGACGAACATCAATGTCATCCATTGAAATATATTGAATGAGAAAAGCATTGTCTGCGCTCCCAGCAGCAAATTATTTTCTTTTGCGCTGAAATCATCCCTCTCCCTCACAACTGTCTGACTTGAGTTAGACTATATATAAACTCAACGACATATTTGAATCTAAAGTGAGGTTATGACCACGTGTCTGTATCATCTTTAAGTGTGTCTTGTTTCAGCTTTCACATCGCTCGACTCTGCGACAGCCACTGCACATCTGCTGATGGCCCGCTCGACACATAGAACAAAGATCAAAGAGTACAGCACCGGAACAGGGGCTTCGGCCCTTCTAACCTGCAGCGACCATGCTGCCCGTCTAACCTCAAACCTTCTACACTTCCGAGGTCCGTATCTCTCTATTCCCATCCTATTCTTGTATTTGTCAAGACTCCCTTAAACTTCACTATCGTCCCTGTTTCCACCACCTCCTCTGGCATCAAGTTCCAGGCACCATTACCCTCTGTGTGAAAAATGTGCCTCGTACATTTCCTCTAATGTTTGCCCCTTGCACCTTAAACCTATTTCCTCTAGTTACTTACTATCCCACCATTGGAAAACTTTTCTGACTATACACTATGTCCATACCCCTCATAATTTTGTAGACCTCTATCAGGTCGCCCCTCAACCTCCGTCGTTCCAGTGAGAACAAACCGAGTTTATCTATCCTCTCCTAATAGCTAATGCCCTCCATACCAGGCAACATCCTGGTAAACCTCTTCTGCACCCTCTCCAAAGCTTCCACAGCCTTCTGGTAGTGTGGCTACCAGAATTGAACACAATACTCCATGTGTGTCCTAACTAAGGTTCTATACAACTGCAACATGACTTGCCGATTTTAATACTCAATACCCCGGCCAATGAAAGCAAGCATGCTGCATGCCTTCTTAACTAACTTATCCACCTGCGTTGTCATTTCCGTGACCTGTTGACCTGTACACCCAGATCCCTCTGTCTGTCAATTTTCTTAAGGGTTAAACCAATTTGTGTATATGTCCCATCTGTATTAGACCTTCCAAAATGCATAACATTTTGCCGAATTAAACTCCATCTGTCATCTCTCGGTCCAAGTATCCAAACGATCCAAATGCTGCAGTATCATCTGACAGTCCTGATTGCTATTTACAAATCCACCAACATTTCTGTTATCCACAAACTTACTAATCAGACCAGTTACATTTTCCTTTATATTTATATATATTACAAACAGCAAAGGTCCCAGCACTGATCCCTGCGGAATACCACTCATCACAGCCCTACAATCAGAAAAGCACCCTTCCGCAGCTACCCTCTATCTTCTATGACCGAGCCTGTTCTGTATCCATTTTTCCAGCTCACCTTTGATACCGTTTCACTTCACCTTTTGTACCAGTCTGCCATGGGGGACCTTGTCAAAGGCTTTACTGAATTCCACGTAGACAACATCCACTGCCCGAACTTCATCTCTCACTTCGTCACTTGCAAAAAAAAATGGGTGTTCGTGAAACACGACCTTCCCTTCACAAAACCGCTCTGCCTCTCCATTTGCTTCCAAATGGAAGCAGATCCTGTCTCAATTAATCTTCTGCAATAATTTCCCTAGTATTGACGTAAGGCTCACCAGCCTAAAATTTACTTGCTCCCTTTCTTAATCAAAGGAACAACATTGGCTATTCTCCAGTCCTCTGGGACGTTTCCTTCAGCCAGTGAGGATATAAAGACGTATTTCAAGGCCCCAACAATTTCCTCCCTTGTCTACCGCAGTGTTCTGCGGTGTATCTCATCAGCCCCTGGAGACCTATCTACCTTAATGTTTTCCAAGACACTACTAATACCTCCTTTTTTATCTCTATGTAATACAATCTATCCACACATCCTCCTTCAGACTCCTAATCCACTGGTCCTTCTGTTTGGTGAATACTGATTCAAAGTACTCATTCAGTAACTCGCCCATTTCCTCTGGCTTCAGGCATAGATCCCCTCGCCTGCCTTTGGAGGCAACCCCATTGATTTTATAAACGTATAAAAGCCCTGGAATGTTCCTTAATGCTGTTTGCCAGTGACTATTCGTGTCCCCTCTTATCCCTCCTGACTCCTTCCTTAAGTTCCTTCCTATTCTCCTCATATTCCACGCAGGCTTCGGCTGTTACAAGCCTTTTAGCCCTTAAAAATACTCATTTTTTCAGTTGGACAAGACTCACAATATCCCTCGCCATCCATTATTCCCGAAACTTGCCATACTTATGCTTCTTCCACACAGGAACATGCGGCTCCCGAATTCCTATAAATTGGTGGTTGAAAGCCTCCCACGTGCCAGATATTGAATTCCCCTCATCTATCCGCTGCCAGTAAAGATTCTTCAGTCGCTGCCGAAAAAAGCTATAATTAGCCTTCCCCAAATATAGCAACTTCACCCGAGGACGACTCTTTTCTTTATCCATAAGACCATAAAACATAGGAGTAGAATTAGGCCACTCGGTCCATTGCATCTGCTCCGCCATTCAATCATGGCTGATATTTTTCTCACCCCCATTCTACGGCCTTCTCCCCATAACCCCTGATCCATCCCCTTATTAATCATGAACCTATCTATCTCTGGCTTAAACACACTCAGTGATTTGGCCTCCACAGCCTTCTGCGGCAAAGAGTTCCACGGATTCACCACCCTCTGGCTGAATAAATTCCTCCTCATCTCTGTGATAAAGGATCGTCCCTTTAGTCTGAGATTGTGTTCCCTAGTTCTAGTTTTTCCAACAAGTGGAAACATCCTCTCCACGTCCACTCTATCCATGCCTCGCTATCTTGTTAGTTTCAATAAGGTCCCATCTTATCCTTCTAAATTCTAACGAGTACAAACCCAGAGTCCTCAAACGTTCCTCATACAAGCTCTTCATTCCAGGGATCATTCTTGTGAACCTCCTCTGTACACTCTCCAAGGCAAGTACATCTTTCCTTAGATATGAGGCCCAAAATTGCTCAATGTACTCCAAATGGGGTCTGACCAGAGCCTTATAGAGCCTCAGAAGTACATCCCTTGTCCTGTATTCTAGCCTTCTTCACATGAATGCTAACATTGCATTTGCCTTCGTACCTGCTGACTGAAACAGCACATTAACCTTAAGAAAATTGTGAACAAGGACTCCCAAGTACCTTTGTGCTTCTGATTTTCGAAGCATTTCCCCATTTAGAGAATAATGTATACCTCAATTCCGCCTTCCCACGTGCCTAACCACATATTTTTCGACATTGTATTTCATTTGCTAATTCATTGCCCACTTTCCTAGCTTGTCCAAGTTCTTCTGCAGCCCCCTTGCTTCCTCAATACTGCCTGCCGCTCGACAGAATCAGCAGTACACAGCAACGTCCTGAATTATGGTCACTGTTCCCGGAATGCTCCCCTACTGAAACTTCAACCGCCTGTCTGGACTCATTGCCCAATACAAGATTTGACTGTCAACATATTGTTCCAGGAACCTCTCGTCGATGCTCCTTACAAACTGCGCCTCAACCCAGCACTGGGTCGCAGTCATTATCTCCAGGAATAAAACTGGAGATGTTAAGATTCAAAACAGAAGTAAAAAAAAACAACATAAGTGTACTGTACCTGAATGCTCGTAGTATTCGGAATAAAGTAAATGAGTTGATGGCACAAATCATCGTAAATGACTATGATTTAGTGGCCATTACTGAAGCATGGTTAAAGGATGGTCACGACTGGAAGTTAAATATCCGAGGGTATCAAACTATTCGGAAGGACAGAGTGGATGGTAAGGGAGGTGGTGTTGCTCTGTTATTTAAGGATGACATCCGGGCAATAGTAAGGGATGACATCGGTGTTATGGAGGATAAGGTTGAATCCATTTGGATGGAAATCAGGAATAGTAAGGCGAAAAAGGCACTGATAGGAGTAGTCTATCGGCCACCAAATAGTAACGTTATGGTGGGGCAGGCAATAAACAAATAAATAACTGATGCATGTAGAAATGGTACAGCAGTTATCATGGGGGGTTTTAATCTACATGTCGATTGGTTTAACCAGGTCAGTCAAGGCAACCTTGAGGAGGAGTTTATAGAATGTATCCGCGATAGTTTCCTAGAACAGTATGTAATGGAACGTACGAGGGAACAAGCCGTCCTAGATCTTGTCCTGTGTAATGAGACAGGATTGATTCATGATCTCGTAGTTAGGGATCCTCTCGGAAGGAGCGATCACAATATGGTGGAATTTAAAATACAAATGGTGGGTGAGAAAGTAAAATCAAATACTAGTGTTTTGTGTTTAAACAAAGGAGATTACAAGGGGATGAGAGAAGAACTAGCTAAGGTAGAGTGGGAGCAAAGACTTTATGGTGGAACAGTTGAAGAGCAGTGGAGAACCTTCCAAGCGATTTTTCACAGTGCTCAGCAAAGGTTTATACCAACAAAAAGGAAGGACGGTAGAAAGAGGGAAAATCGAACGTGGATCTCTAAGGAAATAAGGGAGAGTATCAAATTGAAGGAAAAAGCATAAAAACTGGCAAAGATTGCTGGTAGATTAGAGGACTGGGAAATCTTTAGGGGCAACAGAAAGCTACTAAAAAGCTATAAAGAAGAGTAAGATAGAGTATGAGAGTAAACTTGCTCAGAATATAAAAACAGACAATAAACGCTTTTACAAATAACTAAAACAAAAAAGTGTGCCTAAGGTAAATATTGGTCCTTTAGAGGATGAGAAGGGAGTTTTAATAATGGGAAATGAGGAAATGGCTGAGGAACTGAACAGGTTTTTTGGGTCGGTCTTCACAGTGGAAGACACAAATAACATGCCAGCGACTGATAGAAATGAGGCTATGACAGGTGAGGACCTTGAGTGGATTGTTATCACTAAGGAGGGAGTGATGGGCAAGCTAATGGGGCTAAAGGTAGACAAGTCTCCTGGCCCAGATGGAATGCATCCCATTGTGCTAAAAGAGATGGCTAGAGAAATTGCAGATGCACTAGTGATAATTTACAGAAATTCACTAGACTCTGGGGTGGTCCCGGTGGATGGAAATTAACAAACGTGACGCCAGTGTTTAAAAAAGGAGGTAAGCAGAAAGCAGGAAATTATAGGCCAGTGAGCTTAACTTCGGTAGTAGGGAAGATGCTGGAATCTATCATCAAGGAAGAAATTGATAGGCATCTGGATAGAAATTGTCCCATTGGGCAGACGAAGCATGGGTTCGTAAAGGGCAGGTCATGCCTAACTAATTTAGTGGAATTTTTTGAGGACATTACCAGTGCAGTAGATAACGGGGAGCCGATGGATGTGGTATATCTGGATTTCCAGAAAGCCTTTGACAACGTGCCACACAAAAGGTTGCTGCAGAAGATAAAGATGCATGGCATTAAGGGTAAAGTAGTAGCATGGATGGAGGTTTGGTTAATTAATAGAAAGCAAAGAGTGGGGATTAGTGGGTGTTTCTCTGGTTGACAATCAGTAGCTAGTGGTGTCCCTCAGGGATCCGTGTTGGGCCCACAATTGTTCACAATTTACATAGATGATTTGGAGTTGGGGACCAAGGGCAATGTGTCCAAGTTTGAAGATGACACTAAGATGAGTGGTAAAGCGAAAAGTGCAGAGGATACTGGAAGTCTGCAGAGGGATTTGGATAGGTTAAGTGAATGGGCTAGGGTCTGGCAGATGGAATACAATGTTGACAAATATGAGGTAATCCATTTTGGTAGGAATAACAGTAAACGGGATTATTATTTAAACGATAAAATATTAAAGCATGCCGCTGTGCAGAGAGACGTGGGTGTGCTAGTGCATGAGTCACGGAAGGTTGGTTTACAGGTGCAACAGGTGATTAAGAAGGCAAATGGAATTTTGTCCTTCATTGCTAGAGGGATGGAGTTTAAGACTAGGGAGGTTATGTTGCAATTATATAGGGTCTTGGTGAGGCCATACCTGGAGTATTGTATTCAGTTTTGGTCTCCTTACTTGAGAAAGGACGTACTGGCGCTGGAGGGTGTGCAGAGGAGATTCACTAGGTTAATCCGAGAGTTGAAGGGGTTGGATTATGAGGAGAGGTTGAGTAGACGGGGACTGTACTCGTTGGAATTTAGAAGGATGAGGGGGGATCTTATAGAAACATTTAAAATTATGAAGGGAATAGATAGGATAGATGCGGGAACGTTGTTTCCACTGGCGGGTGAAAGCAGAACTAGGGGACATAGCCTCAAAATAAGGGAAGTAGATTTAGGACTGAGTTTAGGAGGACCTTCTTCACCCAAAGGGTTGTGAATCTATGGAATTCCTTGCCCAGTGAAGCAGTTGAGATTCCTTCATTACATGTTTTTAAGGTTAAGATAGATAGTTTCTTGAAGAATAAAGGGATTAAGGGTTATGGTGTTCGGGCCGGAAAGTGGAGCTGGGTACACAAAATATCAGCCATGATCTCATTGAATGGCGAAGCAGGCTCGAGGGGCCAGATGACCTACTCCTGCTCCTAGTTCTTATGTTCTTATTGTAGGGTAAGTTTAAATAACCCACCAAACAATCCTGCTGCTTTAACACCTTTCCACAGTTTGTGCATATATCTGCTCCGCCATCTCCCGCTGGCTATTGGGAGTCCTCTAGTAAACCCTCAGCATTGTGACTGCAACGTTCCTTATCCTGAGCTCTACACATATTACTTGGCTGCATGAGCACTCTGTGATGTCCTCCCGCGGTGATATTCTTTGCTACTTCCAGATTAAACCAATCCATTACAGTGTTGATCTCTCAGACTCTGCTCCATGGATCAGGAGACCTCAATAGTTTTCTACCTTATCCAATTCCTCGCAGCAAATACCTCTCACTCATCATCTGCCTGGCCCTCATTTGCTCCCATCAAAGCCAATATATTGTTAAACAGAAGCAGGAAATACTGGACAATCACAGCAGGATTGGGTTAGCGTTAGTGTTGGTGCTGGGATTGGGATGAAGGTTAATGTTAGGATTAGGGTTGCTGTTTATCTGGGATTGGCGTTAGGACTGTGATTAAGCTTCTGATGGAGCCAATGATTGGGATCTGCAATGCAAAGCTCGAAATCGTGGTGGAGGCAGGTTCAGTCACAGACATTGGACTGATCTCCGAGGAAACCATTTGAGGAATCTGGCGAAAGAGTACGAGAGGAGCGAAACTGGCCTTGAAAAGCGCCAGGACAGATTCGATGGCCCAAATGGCTTCGTTCTGTAACTATTCCCGAGTTGATTGCATGCAAGTTTTGGAATTTCTAGGCTATTCCTGAAGCATGGCACATGTACGTGAACTTCTAACTGAAGGCAGATGATATGCATGTACTGATTTTTGCATGTGCTGATAAAAGCATGCACACGCACACACAGATATCCACAAATATGCATACACTACATACACATGCACAGGCTAAAACATAGCCCATACAAAACGCACACAAAATACACACCCACAGAGCACACACGCACAACAAACGCCACATACACACCACACACATAATACACACAGAAAAATCACACACACACTCACCACACACGTCATACACACAGAACACACACCACATACCACACACAATACACACAGAACACACACCACACACGTAATACACACAGAACACACATACATCACACATAATGCACACAGAACACACACACACACACACGCAGACAGCACACACACTTCACACACACAATACACACAGAGCACACACAAAAATACACACCCGCAGAAGACACAGACACAACCCAGACACCACACACACACTCACACACACCACACACAACCTTCAGACAGACAGCGCACAAATTCACAACACAGAGTCACAGACACACACAACAGACATACACGGGCGATTACAACGCAAACACACACACAAAATTCACAATCACAGAACACACACTCATTACGCACATGTACCACACACACATAAAACACAGACACAGTACACACAGAACACAAACACACAAAAATCCATACCCACAGAGCACACATACACAATACAGAGACACACACACATGGGCGACATACAATGCACACACACAAAATACACACCCACAGAACACACACTCACAACACACACGACATACAGTCATCACACACACAATACACACAGAACACACACACAAAATGCACATGCACAGAACAGACACTCAGAACACACACCACATAGACTTCACACACACAATATACACATAACGCACAGATGCAACATAGAGACACACAACAAACACACACGGGCGACACACAACACACACACAAAATACACACCCATAGAACATACATGCACATACACACCACACACACAAATACACACTCCTCACACACCCGTGTATCACACACACAATACACACACAACACACACACACAGAACACTCATTCACAACACACCACAGACACTACACACACAATATACACAGAACACACGTGCACAAAATGCACAACAAAAGATCATACACACAAACACACTACAGACACTTCACACACAGAATAGACACACACATCACACAACGGCAGACAACACAAACACACAAAACACACACATTCAGCACAGAGACACACACTCACACAACAGGATCACACGGGCGGCACCATCTACAGACACAGAGACAAAACAAACACACAGCCACGCAACACACACGCACACAACAAACACAAAACACACAGACACACACAGCACAGACCCGCACACACACGCATATCCAGTGTGCATGTGCGTGGTGTATGCATATGTTATTACAGGCTAGGGTTTTGGAAAATTAGTTCTAGGCATCACTCCCACCTGCGATACAGCTATACCATTACCCAATGTACGCTGTATTCCTGGACAAGATAGTGTCTCTATTATGCCTACAACCACTGCACCACTCTTCACTGGACTGTCCAGCCTTACTTTATATAATGGAACACTGCTATTCTCACCCTGAATTCCACATATTACCATCTTTTCTGGCAATACTCTTCCCAAACCGCATAACTCCTCCTCTCTTACCATTTAAAACTGATTAGCTCCCGTATCTCTTATAATTGTGACTTATTTGCAGGGGAAGGCCTTTTGGCCCTTCGAGCCTTCTCCGCCATTTATCACGACTGATCATCATGGCTGATCATCCAACTCAATAACTAATCCCACTTTCTACCCATATCCTTTGATCCCATCTCTCCAAACGCTATATCCAGCCACCTCTTGAACATATTCAATATTTTAGCATCGAATACATCCTGCGGTAATGAATTCCACAGGTTCACCACTGTTTGGGTGAAGAAATGTCTCCTCGTCAATGTCCTAAATGGTTTACCCTGAATCCTCAGACTGTGAACCCAGGTCCCGCTGCACATTCCTCTTTCCCAATTTACAATCATTCAGGTAGTAATCTGCTTTCCTGTTTTTGCTATAATCCGACAGATCCTACATCTTGATCTGGACAGGTTAGCGACTGGGCAAATCAGTGGCAGATGCAGTATACTTTGGATAAGTGTGAAGCTATTCACTTTGGAAGCAAAAGCAGGGAGGCAGGTTGCTTCCTGAATGGTTGTTAATTGGGAGAAGGGAGGGGTCAGCGGGACCTGGGTGTCCTTGTGCTCCAGTGGCTGAAGGTATGCAACCTGCATGGAGGTGCAACATGCGGTAAAGAAGGCTAATGGTACGTTGTCCTTCAT
Organism: Scyliorhinus canicula; assembly: GCF_902713615.1. Lineage (NCBI taxonomy): Eukaryota > Metazoa > Chordata > Chondrichthyes > Carcharhiniformes > Scyliorhinidae > Scyliorhinus > Scyliorhinus canicula. The sequence continues at coordinate 2,718,662 of NW_024055717.1, forward strand.
TGCGAGTGGTTCCTGCAATTGTACAGGGCCTTGGTGAGGCCACACCTGGAGTATTGAGTGCAGTTTCGGTCTCCTTCTCTGAGGTAGGATGTTCTTACTCTAGAGGGAGTGCAGCGAAAGTTTACCAGACTGATTCCAGGGATGGCGGGACAGGCATATGAGGAGAGATTGACTACGTTGGGATCGTTCTCGCTGGAGTTCAGAAGATCTTGGGGGATTTCACAGAGACTTAAACAATTCTAACAGGACTGGACAGGATAGATGCAGGGAAGATGTTGCCAATGAAGAGTTTGTCCAGAACCAGGGGTCACAGTCTGAGGATTCAGGGTAAACCATTTCTGACAGATATAGGAGACATTCTTCACCCAAAGAGCGGTGAGCCTGTGGAATTCATTACCACAGGAAGTATTTGATGCTAAAATATATTCAAGAGGCGGCTAGATATAGCACTTGGAAAATCTGGGATCAAAGGATATGGGGAGAGTGGGATTAGGCTATTGAGTTGGATGATCATCTATGATCGCGATGAATGGCGAGCAGGCTCGATGACCAAACGGCCTCCTCCTGCTCTTATCTTCTATATAACTGTGGAAAGATAAATACCCCACACAGCTTCAGTAATCTATGTACAACGCTTAATGAATTTCCCCTGACATGTTCCAATTCAAGAACAAAATCCAAGTAAAACGAAAAACACTTTTCAAAGGTGTGGGCCAACACACGGCACACTTACTCGTATAAAACGTGTTATAGGTACTCTATACCCCTTTTTAGACACAGGTTTGAATTTCCTCCAGAAAACAATGGTCTCTTTTACGTTACCAAGTTGTCTTAAAACAGCTTTTAAATGGAAATGGAGAGTCACTTCTTTCGACCTGTGCAGTTCAAAACCTGTCCAAACCCAAAGCGAAAGTAAAACCCACCGAGCCACAGCCCAGACCCAGCCACACACTGAAATCATGTAATAGCACAAAAATATTTCTTAACGCGGTACTACCATGACAGGATTAACTTCCACATTGAGTTATATGTCTAAGATGGGATGCTGTTGGAGGGCATGTTTCATGTGCAGTATTTAGCGCGAGTGGTACCGGATCATAAGACCATAAGACATAGGAACAGAATTAGGCCACTCGGCCCATCGAGTCTGCTCCGCCATTCAAGCATGGCTGGTATATTCCTCATCCCCATTCTCCTGCCTTCTCCCCATAACCCAATAACCCCCAATCTCCTTATTAATCAAGAACCTAACTATGTCTTAAAGACACTGTGTTCTCCAAAGCCTTCTGGGGCAAAGAGTTCCACAGATTCACCACCCTCTTGGCTGAAGAACTTCTTCCTCATCACTGTTTTAAAGGAATGTCTCTTTAATCTGAGATGGTGTCCTCTGGTTTTAGTTTATCCGACAAGTGGAAACATTCTCTCCACGTCCACTCTATCCAGGCCTTACAGTATCTTGTAAGTTTCAATAGGATCCCCTCTCATTCTTCTAAACCCATGCTCCACACTGGATCGACTTGCAAGTGAGTAAGGAGTGGGGGAGCGGGAGCCAGTATCTGCAGTGGATGCGCGATGTTTGGCTTGTGGCGGACAAGCAGGTGTATGCGTGGGTGAGGGAGGCCACCGGGGGTATGTGGAGCTGAAAAAACACAGTGGAGGTTTCGGAGGTAATGTTGTGGGAAGCATTGAAGGGGGTGGTGGGGAGGGAGATTTTCTCGATGGGCACAGGGTGAAGGCAGAGCGGGTGGAAATTGAAATGCTAGTGGAGAAGATTCTCCAGGTGGACAGGAGGTCCCAGAGGCCCCGGACAGCTGGAGGCCCCGGAGGGCCTGGAGTTGCCGACGCCCTGGAGAGGCCCTACTGTGGGCCCTGGAAGACCCGGAGGCGCTGCAGGCCTCGGAGGCCCCGAAGGACCTGGAGGTTCCGGACGCCCCGGAGGCAGGGCTGTTGAAGGAGCGACAGAAGCTGGAGACGGAATTTGTGTTTATATCCCCGGGAAAGGCGGATGGGCAGTTGCGAAAGGAGCTAGGGGCGGTGTATGAATATAGGGAAAAGATGAGCAGGATGCTTGTGCACTAGTGGAGGAATCAGAAGGCAGCGCGGGAGATCGGGGATTTTAAGGGTGTGGTGAGGGGAGCGGTTTCGGAACCATTGGGCGTGAATATGGTGTTCGGGGACAGGTATAAGAGGCTGTATGAGTACGAACCCACAGTCGAGGTGGAGGGGGTGAGGCGGGTGTTCTGAGTTCCCGAGGGTGGAGGAGGACCTGGTGGAGGGACTGGGAGCCCCCATTGGGCTAGTAGAAGTGGTGGAAGGGCTTGATGCGATATAATCGGGTAAGGCCCCGGACCCCGATCGATATTCAGTGAAGTTTTATAAAAGGTTTTTGCGGGTGCTGGGGCCTTGTTGGTGAGGGTGTTTAACGATGTGAGGGAGCATGGGGCGCTCCCCCTGACGCTATCGTAGGCTTCGGGTTCCTTGATTTTAAACCGGGAAAAGGATCCGGAGCAGTAGGCCGATATCATCGTAAAATGTGGATGCCAAGTCATTGGCTCAGGGATTGCGGACTGTGTGCGAGGGGTCATGGGGAGGACCAGACGGGGTTGGTAAGGGGAGGCATCTGGCGTCTAATATAAAGAGATTGCTAATGGTCATAAAGCTGCGCCCAAGGGCAGATAGTTGGAGGTGGTGGGCGCCATAGATGCAGAAAAGTCCTGCCATCGGGCGGCGAGGGAAATGAAATGAAATAAAATGAAAATTGCTTATTGTCACAAATAGGCTTCCAATGACGTAACTGTGCAAAGCCCCTAGTCGCCACATTCCGGCAACCGTTTGGGGAGGCTGGTGCGGGATTTAAACCCGCGCTGCTGGCCTGCCTTAAAAACCAGCTGTATAGCCTAGTCCGAAAGCAGCCCCGAATATCTGTGGGAGGTTTTGGGACGGGATGGGTTTGGGAACGGTTCTGATGTCAGGGTCCGGTTGCTGAACCACGCACCGGTGGCAAGCCTGCCGACAAACTGAGTGAGTTCGGATTATTTTAGGATGCACTGGCGAACGAGGCAGGGATGTCCTCTTTCCCCACTGCTCTTTGCCTTGGCTATAGAGCCCCTGACCATGGCACTGTGAGCGTTCAGTTTCTGGCAGGGGATAGTCCGGGGGAGTGGAATATGGAGTCTGGCTTTACTGTTGTATATTTCGGACCCGTTGGGGGGTATGGGCGGGATCCAGGGGATGTTAGAAGATGTCGGCCGGTATTCAAGGTATAAATTGAAGATGGGGAAGAGTGACTTCTTCCCGATCCAGGCGAGAGGACAGGAGAAGTCATTGGGGGAGGTGTCGGTCAAGGTGGTGGGGGAGAACGTTCGGTATTTTGGCATCCAGGTGGCACGGGCTGGTAGCTGCTGTACAAACTGAATCTGGGTCAGTTGGTGGAGAAGATATTAGGACTTTCGGAGGTGGGATGCACTCTCGTTGTCATTGGCGGGGAGGGTTCAGACGGTAAAGATGAGTTTCCTCCCGAGGTTCTTGTTCTTGTTTCAGAGCCTCCGACTCTTCATCCCCAAGGTGTTTTGGGGACGGTGAATGTGGTGATTTCAGGGTTTGTGTGAACGGGTAAAGCCCATGGGTGGAGAAAGTGCTGCAGGAGAGGGGCGAGGGAGTTGGGGGGAGGGGGGTTGGGGGCTGGTGGGGGGCGGGCAGCTCACTCTCCCGAACTTTATAAATTACCCTTGGGCGGCGAATATAGCAAAGGCCAGGAAATGGGTCGTGGGAAAAGGGGTCGGTTTGGGAGCGGGCGGAGGCGGCGTCATGGAGGAACGCGTGTTTGGAGCTATTGTTAACGGTCCTCCTGCCATTCTCGTTGGCTCGGTTCTCTACAAGCCCAGTGGTGGTGGCGGCCCTGAGGGTGCGGGGACAGCATTGGCAGCACATGCTGGAGGGAACGTCGGTGTGGGCACTGATATTTGGTAAGCACCGGTTTGCTCCGGGCGGGCTGGACGGGGGTTTTCGGGGGTGGGGGGGGGAGGGGGGTGGAGCGAGTGGAGATCGAGTGGTTTGGGGATTTGGAAGGTTTTCTTTACTTCATAACAGACTAGCCTTGGGTGTCACAGATAACCGTGAGTGTGTCTCTCCTGCAGATGATCAAACCACAACCCGGAAGTGTCGCACTGGGACAGCTTCGCAAGAGAGAGGGGACAAGCCTCACTGTTTATACCTAACCAGTGAGGTTGTCCATATTCCACACCTACGCCTGTGTCAGCCTCTCTCTTGTCGATAGTGAAATGCCACCCGGAAGTGCGTCACTAGGGCAGCTTCACAAGAGAGTGAGAAAGAGAGAGCACTGTTTATTCCTAACCAGTAGACCCTCATGAGTGAGAGTTTTCGGGGCACCAAGATTCCTTTTCGTTCGTGTACCCCGGAGTTATGGTCTGGCAATTATTGTGATTCACCAGAGCGGACAATGGCAGAAAGAGAAGCTGGACAAGGGAAATCATAAAAATAAATAGTTTATTGAAGAAAATCCAGATCAGAAAGAAAACTAAACTCAGAACGCAACACGCAATACCCGACTGCTAATGGTATGGGAATAAGGAACGAAAGACGGCACAACGTAAATGCTTACATAATTTTACACCCAAACCACCCACGACCTAATTGGGGGTTTCTGAAGGCTGAGAGGGTGTGCTCTGCTCCTGGAGTTGTATTAATCGACAAAAACGTCTTCTCTGCTCCATTAACACTGCTGGACTTTTAATAATGTCTTCCTGGAGTTTTGTGTTTGTCTTGATTCTGTGGAATTCGTTTTAGGGTTCTTGCAGCCTTTCCTTCCTCGAAACCTGCCCTGGTAATCTCGGAACCCCTCTCAATGAAGTATCTGTGAATGCATCTCTCCTGAATGAACCTCTCTTCAATTATGTCCCTGAGTTCAATACTTTAAATGTAAAAACCCGAATGGAGTTGGCTGGCTCCTCCCCATTAGTAAATTTCAGGACAAAGGCATTGTTTACAGGATAGTGAGGAATCTTACAACACCAGGTTAAAGTCCAAAAGGTTGGTTTCGAATCAACACCGTTCGTGTCTCAGCTCCTTCCTCAGGTAAATCACCTCAGGAAGGTTCTGTGATCTGAAAGCTAGTGATTCGAAACCAACCTGTTGGACTTTAACCTGGCGTTGTGAGACTTCTTACTGTACTCACCCCAGTCCAACACCGGCATCTCCACACCATGGCTACAGGGATGAAATTGAGACGATCCGTTTCAACGCAAAGTTCCCAAAACGTTTTGGCAGACATCTGATTGTTTCCAGACAGTTTATGTAAACTGTTCAGTGTTTTAGTGCGGATAGCATTGTAAAGCAGGAAAACAAACTAATTCTAATACTCATTGGGTCTCCCACAGTTGATCAGGGCTATCGAAACCCTTCTGTGTATTTTCAGTTAGATTTGCCAAGAATCATGGCTCCTTTTGTACATGTCCTAAATGAGTCTGAGAGAGGTGTGTATTCTGCCGCCTGCCCATTTTGCTGGATTGTCTTACGAAATATTCTGCCCCTTTTTTCTGACAAATTCAGCGTCCCTTGTACAATTTTCTCCAGGTGATGGATTGCTGTAACTTACACAAAGTTGGAGAAGGGGTTTGAGCTGCACGGTAGGAATAGCTTCCGTTACGTGCAGGTGAGGGAATGTATGCAGAGTCAGGCATTTACGTTACCCACCTGCCACCCCAGGGGCTACAGGATGAAGTTGTGTCAAAAGTGGTAGTGGGGGAGGGGAAATTATGGTGCTGATGGACTGGGAGGGAGCCTTAATAAGGGATGTGAAACGCAAGTGGGAGAAAGAGCTGGGGAGGGAACTGGTGGCTGGGTTGTGGGAGGATGCCCTGAGGAGGGCGAATGCATCTTTGGCATGCGCCAGGCTTACACTGATACAGGTTAAGGTGGCACATAACTGTGGCCCAGATAAGCAGTTGATTTGAAAGAGTGACAGAGAGGTGAGGGCTGTGGGTGGGTGAAGCCTGCGAGTCATGTTCATATGTTTGGGGCTTGTTCGAAGTTTGGAATATTTTTGGCAGGGGTTTGAACAAAGGAAAATACAGCACAGGAACAGGCCCTTCGCCCTCCAAGCCTTTACCAGTCATAACATCGTTGCTAAACACTGATTATTTCATTGTGCCGTATCTTGTATGCCCCAGTGATGTCAGAAGTACTGAAAGTAAGGGTGGTTCCGAGCGCAGAGGTGGCAGTTTTTTGGTTTGTCTGAAGACCCAGTAGTCCAGGGGCTGAGGGAGGCCTGTGTCTTGGACTTTGCCTCGTTGCTAGCCCAAAGACGCACTTTTTTGGTCTGAAGGGAATCGGAAGCCCCTAAGTCGGGGTCTGGGTGAGTGACATTTAAAGAGAGTGAAACAGAATTTAAAGAGTAAAAGCAAATTACTGTGGAGGCACGAATCTGAAACCAGAGGAAATGCTCGAAATCTCAGCAGGTCTGGCAGCATCTGTAGGGAGAGAAAAGAGCTCACGTTTCGAGTCCGATGACTTGTCAAAGCTAACAGACAGAGAAGTGGAAAATATTTATACCGTGGAGTGAGAATGAAAGATGAATCATAGCCACAGAACGAAGGGGAAAGAGTGCTAATGGCAGACCCCAGAGAGAAGAAACGATGTGAAAGGCCAAACAGCAGAGAAACTAACATCACAGGATAAACTGTGACAGATGTTTGGTGGTGGCATCACGCTGTAGTTGCTGGAAATGGTGGAGTATCATGCTTTGCATACGGAGGCTGGTGGTGTGAAATGTGAGGAAGAGTGGGACAACATCCTTGTCTGGGAGGGAGGGGAGGGAGCGAGGATACTGGTGCGGGAGATGGGCCGCAGACTGTTGAGGTCCCTGTCAACAACTCTATGTGGGAAACACATACCAAACACATCAAATACATCTTCCCTTCACTCCCTCTGTCAGCATTACGCAGAGACCTTTCCATCCGAGATAATCTAGTCACTCCACCACCATACCCAGCACCTCTCCCAGCACCATGGTATCTTCCATGCAATCGCAGAAGGTGTAACAACTGCCCCTTTACCTCTTCCATGCTTAACATCCCAGGGCCAAAACACTCATTCCAGGTTAAGCAGCGTTTCGCTTGCATCTCTTCCAATTTGATCTACTGCATTCACTGCTCTCAATGTTGTCTCCACTATATTGGAGAGACCAAATGCAGAATGGGTGATCGATTTGATGAGCATCTTCGTTCTATGTGTATTAAGGATGCGGAACTTGCTGTTGCTTGCTGTTTTAACACAAGACCCTGCTCCCATGCTCACAGGAATGCCCTTGGCCTGCTGCAATGTTTCAGTGAAGCTCAATGCAAACTGGAGGAACAACATCTATATTACGGCTATGCACGCTACATCCTTCCGGCCCTCAACATCGCATTTAACAACTTCAAGATGATCAGCTCTACTCCACCTAGACCCATTTATTTTCATCCCATTTCATTTCAACTGCCTTTTACCATATTTTTCTTCCTTGTCTTTCTTTATATGTATATTTTACTCCTCCAATCTTATCCACTTTTCCTTACCTTTCCTCCCCTTTGCTTCCCCCTCCCCCCACCCCCACACCTACATCTGTCACAGTTTTCCACCTGATGTTAGTTTCTCTGCTCTTTGGCCTTTCACACCTGTTGTTCTCTCTGGGGGACTACCATATCATTTTTTCATTTGGCATCTGCGGTGATGACACCCGGGTTTCCTGGGTTTCTGTGGCGATGACTCATTATTAATTCTCTCACTCCACAATATAAATATTTTCCATTTTCTCTGTCTTTTAGCTTTGACAAAGGGTCATCTGGACTCAAAATCTCTTTTTCTCCCTACAGCTGCTGCCAGACTTGCTGAGATTATCCAGCACTTTCTCTCTGAGAATTTAAAGAGGGTTAGAGAGATTTAGAGCCAGTTAGCGAGAATTTAAAAGAGAATTGGAGAGAACGTAAAGAGTTAGAGATAGTTTAACGTGAGTGAGGGAGAATTTAAAGGGTGTTACAGAGAATTCAAGTAGAAAGAATAGATAGAAAGAATTTAAAGAATGTTAGAGAGAATTTCAAAAGAGTTCCAGAGAATTAAACAGTTTTAGAGATTAATTAAAAAGTTTGAGAGAATTTAAAGAGAGTTAGAGAAAATTTAAAGAGAGTTAGAGAGCATTTAAAGAAATGAAGAGAATTTAAAGAGTGTTAAAGATAATTTGAAAAGAGTTAAAGACAATTTAGAGAGAGTGAGGTTAAATTGAAAGAGAGTTGCAGAGAATTTATAGAGATAATGTGACGACATTTCGGGATAATTTAAAAAGTGTGAGATTCATTGGGATATGAAATTCCTCAGGGTGGGGGCTTTTCACAAGGAAGGAGAATTAGTCAGGGTAGGGGACGCACACAGTACGGGTGGATTAGTCAGGGTTGGGGCTGTTCACAGCGGGGGATTAGTCAGAGTGGGGGCTGTTCACAAGGAGGAGACCATTCAGGGTGGGGGATTTATGCATGAGTAGTGATTGACTGTGTGGACAATAAATATGTTTTGATTTGAAACTTACTAACTGGTGTATTGAGTTATTGATCAGCACTTCGCTTTCAATCTCGTGGTGGTATCAGAAAGCTACCTGGCGACTCTAGGGCAAAGGTTATTAAAACAGAGCAATTAAGTAAAAGCATAACGAGCAACATTTATTGGCGGACTCTGACGGGTCTCGACTTAGAAGTGCCCCCCCCCCCCTCTCCCCCCCCCCCCCCACCCCCACTCCGAGAGAACCCAAAAATTTGAATTAGAGTCCAATTTTGAACAGAAATAACCACAAGTGTTCAAGCAGTTCTGATCAATCCTCCAGAATTGGGAAGTGTGTTAATGCATGCGTACTAACAGGGATATAAGGTAAACCTGATAGATTTTGTAGCGAAAAACTGTCGGGAGTTTGTATTCCGGAAATTAGCGAAAGCCGTACACGTGTTTGCAGCACCGCTTTATTACCCCTTGTTCCAAATTTAAAGAGAACTCAGATAGGAAAAATGGCAATGAAGGCAATGGAACGCCTTATGAACCTGCAGGAATTTGTGGTCGCAGCGACCAGTAGGATAGGACAGTGTCCAGTTTGGGAAGAAGATATCAGAAAGCACCTCAAAGGGAAGGGATGGCCTCTTTGGAGCGAATTTTGTGCAAATGAGGAAACATGTCCCGGGAGTATAGGACAAACTTGGTCGGAGAACCTGAGAGAGATCCATAAGAAGAGCTTAGGGAAAGCTCGCAAGCCGATGGCAATTGTGTCCTGTCTGGCACAATTGCGAGGCACAGAGGAGGTCGTTCGGACGCTCCGTAATGAGATAGATGAGAGGAATAGAATGAGGAAGTCGATGTAAACGACATAGAGAACATAGAATTAAAGAGAAGTGGCGGCGAAAGACAGAGAGGTGGATGATGCCAAGAGGGCACACCAGTCTTGTCTGGCGCACTTAAGCAGCTTCCAGACCCAATATGACAAGGCCTACCAGGACACACAACGTGCGGTCCTGGTAAGACAAGAAACGGAACAGGTAGAGGCATTGCAGAAGCAGTGCAGCGATTTAAAGGCAGCCCTACGTGGACTCCATGCTTTCACCACGGAAAAGAGCCAGAGCTCGGTAGACCATGCAAAGTGCCGGAAGCAGATTGCAGAACTGCAATCTCTGCTTTCAGTCCAGAATGGATTCCGAAGCACATTTGGAGCCCAATTAAATGAGGAAAACGGCCCCGATTGGCAAGAGTAAATGAGACCGCGCATAGGTATTTACATGGAGCATGTGCGCAGGAGAACGCCCAGAAAAGAAGAGCACCCCAACCCCCCACAGAGCTGATAGATCACACCCTATGAATCCAGTAACCACCCACCGCAGAGCCGCATTGGCAGAGACACGGATTTCCATATATACGACCCCCTTAATCGTGACCCAATTACGGGACGCCTGCGAGAAAATCACACCGTTACTCCCCACTTCAGACCCCACCAATTTTTTGCTAAAGTTAAGCAGCTGCCGACCATGTAAGGCCTGGATGAGCGAGAGCAAGTGAAGCTCACAGTTTTGAGCCTGGACCCTTCGGAAGTAGCAGCTCTTCCCGACCCACAGATTGTATGAGGAGGCACCCTTGCAGAGATGCACACGGCGATCCCAGATGCGATCGGTTACTATAGAGGAGACCCAGTAGAAGGCCTGAACAGATTCAGGCAGAAGAAAACAGAAACACCCCACAGCGTTTGCTGGACGCTTGTGGATCCATTCACGGCAGTATTCCGAGACTTAACCCGCGCCATTTGACCCCAGATAACACGGCCAAATGGACTCGAATAATAATATCTCATGCCACAGAGGCAGGACAGAGAGCTTGTGCGAATTATGACCCCTCAGATGAGGCCCACAACGAAAAATATGTTTTAAAAAGGTTGTCCCGCGCTTGGGAGCAATCTGTCCACAATAAACCCGCGTTCAGGAAACCCGACGAAGAGCAGGCAGAGCAGAGGCAGATATACACGCAGTAAAGACGCACCAACACCCCGCATGGGTAAACGAAGTAGAAACAGCCCACCCCAGAAATCTCAGGAATGTTATAACTGTGGTCAATTAGGGACACTTTGCACGAGAGTGCAATGCCCCACAAAAGCCACAGAGAGCCCAAAGCCTATTAACATTGTAAGCGCCAATTCAGACCAGGCAGACATGAACTGCACTGACTGACGGTGTTCGGGCTCCCCAACTTGGGTCTGCGACACCCTTTGGGATAGGCCCGGCTAACCGGTCGTTGCAGCAAAAGTACGGGGCCAGCCCGTTGATTTCTTTGTGACACAGGAGGGTCCCTCACCACACTTAATTCCTCCACCTGTTCCAGAAAGACACGTGTCCCACTACAGACACCATCATCCTCAGCGGCTTTACAGGCCACTCACAGCAGGGACACATCACAGCCCCTGTACCCATTCAGATTGTCAATATTGCAACCAAACACCCCATAGATTTATGGACTAATAGTTTTAGTCGATTTGCCCCACACAGCAGAACACATTTTGGGAATTGATTTCATGATCTCCCACAACCTTTCATTCGATCCAGTAAACAAATGTGTCTAGGAAAATGGCAAAGACAGCAAGAGCCCCCGCCACGCTCACAGTAGGAGATTATGCTAATCGGAATCTACGCAGTAGACGAATACTGGTTTAGTCCGAGCACAATTAGCACAGACAAGCAGGTTTAGGGCAGTACTGCAGGAAAACAGAGCAGCATTTGCACATCATAAACACGACTGTGGCAGGATTGCTTGCTCGGTTCAGATTACAGGACCTGACTCCAGACCCAAGAAGCAATACGGGATTTCCCCAAGAGGGCAGAGTAGAAATCTCCAAAGTGATTTATAGCTTATTAGAACAGGGCGTACTAAGATCAGTAGGCCTCCACTAATAATGCCCCGATTTGGCCCGTCAGGAAACCCGATGGATCATGGCGACTGACCATTGATACCGGGAACTGAACAAAGTCACCCCCGCAGCAGCCCCCACTGTAGCCCTAAGTCCCGAGACCATGCTCACACAGGGGACTCCATTCACGATATTTTACATCAGTAACGGATGCTGGTCATTCCATTGGCTTAAAGCGTGCCAGAATAATTTTGATTTCACTTTCAAGGTCAGCAATATACGTGGACATTCCTCCCACAAGGATTCCACAACTCCCCCACCGACAGCTAGCAATGGTTTAGCTAAATTTTCTCGCCCCGAATTTCAGTACGTAGACGACCTGTTACTGCAGACAGACACAAAGGCAGAGCACATCTCGCTTCTGTCAGAACTCCTAGGGCTCGTGCAGCGGGTTGGATGTAAAGTGAACCTCAAGAAGGCCCAAGTTGTGGAAGACAAGGTGATATAGTTGGGAACGATTATCACGCACGGTAAACGCGAGATCGAGCATAAAGGATTGACTCGATCGTCAAATTGCCCGTTCCCCAAAATGTCTCAGCCCTCCGGTCGTTTTTTATGACTGGTTGGCTACTGCCGAAACCATATCGACGGTTTTGCTACAAAAGCAGCGCCCCTCTCCGACCTCCTGAGGAGAGAAGCGCCTTGGGAATGGCTTACGCAGGATACGGATGCTGTGGATGCTTTAAAATGCGCACTCATCGCAGTGCAGGTTCCAGATCCACATTCCCCTACGCTATAGATGTCGCTAGCACAGACTGCACCCTTTTATCCGTTCTCCTCCAGGAACGGCACGAACAGTTAAGACCCGTGGCATACGCCTCAAGAGTTTTCTGCCTGTGAAAGACCTCCTCGCAGTTTTCTGGGCAGTTCAGTATTTGTCATACATAACCGGATTCAACCCCATCACAATCCTGACAGAACACACCCCCGCACAACTTTTATTAGACGGACGACCTTAAGGATGGCACAGTCAGCCAGATCCGAGCAGCCCGTTGGACCCTTCTTTTGCAGGGACGGAACATCACTGTTCAAAGTACTAAATCCCACACTTTCCTTACCGGGAACCTACAGTACCCAGGCACCCCCCATGAATGTTAGATTATACCACACCACAACACAGGACCCTTCATCGCTAAAACACCTCCCAAAAAGATAGGAATTTCACCCCAGAGACCCCAGCCCACAGAATATATGTGGACGGCTCTTCCACTGTATTAGATGGGAAACGCATAACAGGATGCGGAACCTATGCAGAAGACGAGCAGGGACGCGCCCTAGAGGAAATCTCATTAAAGCTACCTGGACACTTAGGTTCGCAGGCTGCAGAAATGGCAGCCATTGCTGATATAGTAGATCACCGCGATTCGTTCCGCAACCAAGCAGACATATACTCGGACAGCCTCTATGTCTGTAACAGCCTAACAGAATTACTACCCCGGTGGGAAGCAAGAGGATTTGTTTCCGCGGACGGAAAACCCCTACCATCAGACCCATTAATCCGGCATATTTTACACAAAGCAAAGGATAGGACATTTGGAATCATAAAAGTTCGCAGTCACCACCGTCCTTCGCCACCTGGAAATATAAAAGCTAACGCACTAGCTAAAGCAGGTTCTAGGCATGGTTATTTTTGGAACCCCCCGAAAGCACCCCAGTAGACGCAGTTCAGGTCTCACAGACCAATATCCAAGATTTAGCCCAGTCAGAGAAACAGGACGAGAAGCTCAGGGAGATTTTAAAGGGAAACTTCCCAGCACCGTACGATAAATTTAGGAATTATCTGACCACACATGACGGTGTGATCCTGAAAGATAGTCTTTATGTAGTTTCTGAGCAGGACAGGAATCAACTCATTTGTTTGTTCCATGACAGTCATGGACACCAGGGCATTCAGCCACTACAGCCCACCTCAGGCAGCTCTGTTGGTGGCCAAATTTAAAAGCAGACATCACCCACTACGTTGAGAATTGCTTGATCTATGCCCAAAACAATCCAGACAGCTTTGCGAAAAAAGCTCAACTTAGCCACACCTGGCTAATGGCCCCTGGACTAACCTTCAGATTGATTATATAGGACCTTTACCCCCTTGCAAAAATGGTTACAAATATGTGTTGGTGGTTATCGACACATTTACAAAATGGGTAGAGGCATTCCCATCAAGGAATAATACAGCGAAGACCACAGCCAAAATTCTGACCCACCACATCTTTACGAGATGGGGACTCCCCCGCAGCATTGATTCCGATCAAGGCTCCCATTTTATGAAAAAAATCCCAACTATAGTTCGCATCACCGAAAAATTTCATATTGCATACCATCCCCAGTCAAGTGGTATTGTGGAAAGAATGAATCGGACCCAAAAAGCCACTCTCAGAAAAATGGTTCAACAGAACTTGGGACTCAGTCCTCCCATTTGCTCCCATGTTTTTACGGAACATTGTTTCCACATCAACAGGATACACCCCTCACACTCTCATGACTGGACGCCCCATGAAAGTCACAGAATATGTATTACAATTGGACTTGACCAGCCCCGAAATGACGGCCCTCACCCACAAGAACGCACAACGACATAGATGTCGTAGATAATGTTACAACGGCTCAGCTAGCAGCCGCAGTAAACCTAGGCACCAGAAAGAAACAGAGCAAGGCGTGTTTCGACAAGACAGTACATGCGACTCAGTTTGACGTAGGACAGCAGGTTATGCTATCCCTTTACATCCCCAGCACATTCCTGTCACCCAAGTACTCAGGTCCATACTCCATTTCGGACAAAGTAAGCCCCTCCGTGTATAAAATAACGTACCCCAACGGAAAGACTGCGTGGTTTTATATTAACCAGCTCAAGGCATATGGCACGCAGTCCCACCACGTACACCAGGTCATGCTCGCCGCAGCAGGTGACCACGCCCCGCCCACAGGAAACGCATTCCTACCCTCCCCATCCAGACCAGCCCATCCACGGACTCCACCTGGACTCCGCCCCCTGACTCTCGACTCCGCCCCGCCACGCCCACAGACAGCAGCAGCAGCGACAGTGACACAGATGATAGCCATAGCACACCTCGCTACCCTCCCCCTGCAACATGCCACACTCCCAGAAACTCTGAACACGATTCGAGTGATCCCTTCCTGATCACATTCCTTCATAACCCACACCCAGCACCTCCTCCCCACGATGACGACGCCGACTCCGTTAGCTCTGAACTCGACACACGTTTTTGGCACTGCAATAATTCGTTCAGTCTCATCCGGAACGATGAGATGAACCCCAACTCGCACAACGCAGCTTTGGCCACCCTTATCCAAACAAGAGTGGCATTCAGTAGAAGATGATGACATTGAGTCTGACTTCCAAAACGAGAATCCCTTTGCGAACCTGTTCGCAACAGAAAACTGAGGTGTCCAGATGATGTTTTAAAAAGGAACCGCTTAAGAGAGAAAACTGTGTCCTTTCTGATGGAACCTGCAAGATATTCATTGCATGTTTGTTTGTTTGTGTTTGTCAAATGTTCTTTGTTTGAATTTAAACAGACTTCCAAGCCCCACACCAAATTTAACCGCAGATGCATATGAGAACTTAACGGCCAGCTTCTCAGAAGAAACCGCTGAGGACTTTCCAGCACCCACTTCATAATTGCTCTTCCGATTTGTCGGTAGAGACTTTACTGCAACCCCCCAAGATGAGTAATTCTTGCCCGTTCCTGCCGGTTACTCAGGCAGTGGAGAAACGGCACTTATCTCCGCCCTGTCTGAGGATCCCCCCCCCCCCCTCTGATCAGCAAAGCTCGGGTACAGCACAGCCCGCCCTACTCGGGGATTCCATCCAACTCTTACCCGCCGCGGCCCATACGCACCCCATTTTGACTCTTTTGGTTCAAAAGTTTTTGTTTGTTTTAAGGTGACACTTTGGTTGCTTCCCCTCCTGATATTTACATCCTCAAACACTGGGATGTTAAATCTCACAAGCTGCGAGACGGCTCGCACTGTTTCAGTAATTTTAATTGTGTCTTGTCCTGAAATTCGGTTTTTTTTAAAATGAGGGAGGTCACAGATGGTGACCAATTATAAAGGGTAATTGGCACCAAACGGACAGACAGACTAACGCACGAGATCTTAAGCAAGGTAATAACAGATGTTATGCTGTATCCACAGTATTCCAGAACCTCCCAGGACAATAAGAGAAGGAAAGAGAGATGAGAAGAGAAGGGAAGGTGAGGACGACCTCCATCTTTCTTACATGGACACTGTATTTGGTTGCGTGCGAACGCGAACGCCCTCACCCCCAGCCCCCAGGCCGTCAATGATTCACTCCCCGATAGTACACAGAGCCCAGTGACAAGTAAAAGTACCCCGACATGGTGTGATAAGTTTATCACATGGTATTCCCTTTCGTATGTTGTCGAAGCACTTCTAGAGTTGGCAATACTCTGCAGCATCGTGCAGACTATCCGCATGAAGAAATGGCGAAGGAGAGCCTACCGCTCTCGCACCCCGGTATACAGGATAAGATCCCCATTTTTGGTTTCCACCAGGCCCCCGAGCCCCTCGACCTACAATGAAGAACATTTGTTTGTTTGTGCGTCGTCATCTGTAAATAAATAAATATGTTAATTTGTGACTAAAAGATTGTAAAACTCTGTGTTTGACTGCCAAACCAGAGGAAAATTTAATGCTGCTATTTGTACAGTTAGGAAGTTAGTGTGTTTGAATGATTTAAGTGAGAGTAGTTTATTGAGGATAGTTAGAGGTTCCAGTTTTTTTGTTTTGTAATGCATGTCCTTTTATGACATTGCAGCCCTTAGAATTGTTAGATAAAAATTTTATTGAATATTTATGGTCAGTGTGAGGCCAAGGAAGAGTGCTCACTGGGTCAGGGAATGAAGACACCGCAGTAATGTGATCCTTCACGCTTCGCATTGAGGATCACAAGGAGGGAGTGTAGCCACTGGGGTGGCCACTTCCCGATTCCAAAATGGAGGCCCGCAAAGAATGCAGGGAAAATCGGCCAGCCACAGGAAAACAAGCAGGTGCAAGGTTTCCTGTGTATTAAGATTTGCAGATCCAGACAGAACCGAAACCAACAGCCATATACACACTAATGAGCAATCCCCAGAAACAAACAGAAACATTGAAGCAATCGGGACAGAACCAGACTCCCCAGCGCCAACGGGAGCCAGGACAAAGGAAGGCCAACGGACACATAGGGCCCGCCCAACGATCATGGAACAGCTCCAGTATTGGAGAAATCGATAGTAACGATTGGGACATGGTCCTATTAATTGGGACCAGGTCCGGGTTCCACTCAATAGGGCGCGAAACCCCTGCTCTCTTGGCAGCTCTCAAAGAACTCTTGACCGTAACTCTCAACAAGGAGAGACATGCCTAGCAGCTGCACCAGCCAAGTAAGTCTCCAGTCAACGCACGCTACGAGATAGGCGCTCCTAGTTACTATTCCATATCAGCTCTAAGCCTGCAGATTCAGAACCGGACAAAGGCCATTGTTCCTCTGACCTGGTGGGCCATTTGAAAACTAAGTATAGGCCTTTAGTTGTAGTGATAGTCTAGTAAGTAGAGTTTTATGCATGAGTAGTGATTGACTGTGTGTACAATAGATGTGTTTTGATTTGAAACTAACTAACTGGTGTATTGAGCTATTGATCAGCACTTGGCTTTGAACCTCGTGGTGGTATCCGAAACATACCTGGCGACTCTAGAGCAAAGGGTCAGGTGAACTCCATGATACACTTTGGGGATCTCTAAACCCCGACCCAAAACAAATTGGGGGGCTGAGGGAGATACAAGTCTATCTATTGGTTTGGCTTAGTGAATTTAAAGACAGTGAGCGGTGAGTATATTGTGGGTGCTTTTCAGGTGTAGTATTTTAGTTAAGTAGGGAGTGTGTTGTGGACAATGGCTTTTTCAGAAGCGCTGAAGTTTTTGGGGATGGAGACGGTTACACGCAGTACCTTACGGACAGAGACTAAAGCAGACTATTAGATTGGGCAAAAACATTGGATTTATGTTAACTGACAAAATGCAAAACAATGAGGTAATTATGGCGGTGGCTAAGCATTTAATGTTGCCTGAGGTACAGTCTGACTCATTAGAAATGGCAAAGATCATGTTGCAAATTAAGCAACTTGAACATGAAACGGAATTAAAGCAGTTGGAATATGCAATGAGAGAAAAAGAAAGGGAAAGGGACACACAAATCAGGGGGAAAGGAAAGGAGGGAGAAAAACGAAACAAAGAAAGAGATAGAGAGTAAGATGAAAGAGATTGAAAGGAAATTAAGGGAGGTGAATTATGTGGTAAAACACCAGATGGGAGGAAGACTCACCGAGTGTGTCATGTGAATGTGCTTAAAGGGTACTTTGAAAGGGAAGGAGAGAAAAAGGAGATATTCATGAGTCTAACTCAAAGGGATGAACCAAATCGAAATGACTAAATTTGACATACCTCAAATTAAATTGAAAATTGAGGATGCTCTTAAAAATTGAGATAAATTGTTGAGTTGCCTTCCAGAGGAAAAACACACTGACCTGAAAGAGTTATTGATATCACATGGGCTAGTTTGTGGAGATAAATTGGGAAGTACTAAAATGGCTATACATGATGTAGATGTGCGAAATGCTGTTCTAATCAAACAATATCCATACAGACTTAACCCTTTAAAATTGGCACAGGTTAACAAAGAGATTGAGAGTATGCTTAAAAATGACATAATGGAAGTGGGTTGCAGCCAATGGAGCTCACCTGTAGTGATGGTACCAAAACCAGACGGTGCCCAACGGTTGTGTGTGGACTACAGAAAGGTTAATGCAGTTACAAGAACAAACTCTTATCCTATCCCACATTTAGAGGATCGCAATGAGAAAGTGGGACAGTCAACTTTCATTTCCAAACTGGATTAACTTAAAGGTTACTGGCAGGTACATTTATCTGAAAGGGCTAATATGATTTCAGCTTTTGTGACTCCAGATGGTATATCCCAATTCAATGTTATGCCATTTGGCATGAAAAACGCCCCAGCCACATTTCAACGGTTAACTAATAAAGTTGTTACAGGATTACCCACTTGTAATCCACAGGTACACATCAACGAACTGGTAATTTTCAGCCAGACATGGACAGAACATTTGAAACATCTGATGGAGTTATTCGATCGACTTCAGGAGGCGGGTTTGGTGATAAACCTAGCCAAAAGTGAATTTAGAAAAGCCCAAGTCACTTTCCATGGCCATACAATCGGACAAGGTCGAATGGTCTCACGGGATGTGAAACCAACAGTATTGAGGAGTTTTCAATACCCTCGAGACAAAAGGAAATAATGCGATTTCTTGGCATGAGTGGATTTGATCGAACATTCTGACGCGTGATTGCCCCATTGATTGACTGGCTGAAGAAAATTCGAACATTTCAATCGACAGTAGACTTTCAACAGGCATTTGACTGCCTGAAAGCTATGATAACATGTGTTGGGGAATTATAAGGGACCCTGTGATCAGATTGAACTAAAGTGTCTGACTTTAAAGAGAAATGCCGAGGCATAGATAAATGGACGGATCGTGCAGAGACCTTCTTGTTGAAAGAGACTGTCAATGGTGAAGGATTTCAGTTGGAGGAAGAACAAAAAAATGGACTATATTATTATAGCTGTTTCCGTGTGTTGTTTTTGAAACTAAAATGTATGTTTACTGAGTGCATTTCTTAAAGGATAGTGAAAAGGTGAAAAATGAAACCATGTTGAAGTTGATGGTATATTTTTTTCTTGGGGGGGGGGAGAAGTCATGTGAGAGTACCTTTAATAAATGAGTGTTTATAAATGGGTGTGCATATAAATATATGTAGTGAGCGCACCTTTAAGACACGAGTGTTTACTACTGCAGTGATGTCAGAGAGTGGGTGGAGCTGGGCTGTCTGTCAGCCTTTTACTTTCGCTTTAGGCTGTTTGCAGCAGGGTGTGTTTTAGTTTCGTTTTCAGTGCGGGAGATGAAGCCAGACAGAGGAGCTGTACTGTTGATCTCTCTGCCATCAAAATACTATCTATTGATCCTTTGGTGAATTCAGGATTATAAATGTTTTCACCGGCGACTTTAAGCTGATGTGCTTCTGTTCAAGGTTTTGTTTTTAAGTCGTATGGATGTGAAAAGGAAAGCTTAAAGGATTATTTAGTGTTGCACTCTTTGGGGGTTGTTTTTGATTTAATGGTTGCTAAGAAGTTCACTGTATGTTTTAAAAATGTTACCTTGAGTTTATCGAATAAACATTGTTTTGCTTTAAAAATACTTTTCAATTCCTGCTGTACCACACCTGTAGAGTGGGCCGTGTGCTCCCCATACCACAATCTATTAAAAGTTGTGGGTCAAGTGAACTCTATTATACACTTTGAGGTTCTCTAAACCCTGGCCCATAACGGATGTATTTTGTCAGGGCTAGCTGGGAGGAGGGACACTTTTTTCTTTTCATAAATTTAGAGTATCCAAATCATTTTTTTTCCAATAAAGGGGCAATTTAGTGTGGCCAATCCACCTACCCTGCACATCTGTGAGTTGTGTGGGCGTCACCAATGCAAACACGGGGAGAATGTGCAAACTCCACATGGACAGTGACCAGAGCCGGGATGGAACTGGGGACCTCGGCGCCTTGAAGCAGTAATGCTAACGACTGCGCCACCGTGCTGCCAGCGAGAAGGGGCTGGTGGTGAGGCACTGGAGGGCTGGTGGGAAGGGTCTGGCTCTGGCAGGTCTGGCTGAGGGGCGAAGCAAACTCAGAAACCATGCACCACAGTATCACACCAACCACCCCACACCCCAGCACCGCAGCCTCCACCCCACAACCCTGTAGGGTGCTCTAGGCCACAGACTCGCACCCCACGCATCCCACTATCCCAGAATCTAGCATCCGCCCCATTACTCCAACTCACACTATGCCAACCTTTCCCCTGCAACCGGCAACCACACTCCGGTGGGGAAGCACACGACCAACACAAGGGCAGTACCGCAGTGGCATAATGAAGGAGCCGGATGGTGGACATGGAATGTCATGCTGGTATGGGTAATGTCAGCCAATGGGACTACAGGCAGCAAGGATGAGCCGGGGGCAGAGAACCTCACGGTGAGCGGGGACTGGCAGAGACAACGTTAAAGATGAAGGGCGCAAGGGGGGAATGACCGGCAACGTAGTTATGGGGAAGAGAGGGCGGCACATGCGGGGTCAGGAGCTGCAGTGCAGGCCGGGGCCACCGTGTAGCCCGGTGGACCTGGTTGGGCCGGGTGTGTGCACCATACTAACCTGTCTACCTTCCACCCCCTGCACACAATGGACTTGGGAATTGGAGCTGGGATGGGGGTCTTTACCCTGGGGATGCACTGAGGCTGTGCGAGCAGCAGCTGCTCGAGACGGACCATGCAGAACAGGAGCTAGCCGCAGAGCAACAGTATCCAGACGGTGAGGATGGAGAGCCGGCCGTCCAACAGGCTGAGGAGAAAGTGGGAAAGAGGCACCGCATCAGGCTTCATGTGTAACGGCAGCACCGGTCATTGGAGGAGCTTCTGGACTGGGAATGCTGTCGGAGACTCAGGCTGAGCAGGGAGACAGTGGGACACTTTTTCCAGATTATGGAACACCTGGCACCGCGGGCGTGCTGGGGGAGGGGTGCTATGGAGAGCAAACCCGAAGCCATTCCCGTACGTCGCACAGCCGACCCGACCAGGGCGTCACTGCTCATAGCCATGGAGCGACGGAATAGATCACGTCCCTCTGGGCCTGTGCCACATCGGCCAGCAGGGCCGGCTCAAGGTACCGGCAACTCGGGCAGTCGCCCGGGGCGCCATGTGCTCGGGGGCGCCAATCCCATCACGAGACAAAATCCCATCACGAGACAAAAAAAAAACTAACTTGTTTGAAGGAGAGAAAAGGAACCAGACGAAGGAATGAGAGAGAGAGTCAGACAGAGAGAGACTAAACAAACTGTGAGTTAAACCCTCACAATCTTAGTTTGGGCTACAATAAGCTGAACAGCCACAAGTGGGCTGAAAGCAAACTTTAGGAGAATAATGCCTCAGACTCTGAGACTGGCTCGGAATTTTTCCTACTCGGAGCGCTGCAGTTTCTGAGGTGCTATGCCTATTTAGCCCTCTTGGTGGAAATTGGAATGCGCACCTTAGGTCAGCGAGAGTCAGGTTCAGGTATTGTAGATTAACTGGGTCTAATTAGCTTCCCGAAATTTCATTATACTTCTGGTGCTCTCTCGAAGTGTTGTTTAAAAAAACACACACACAAGGCAGATTTTGCCGCCGTAAATAGCATTTGGAGGGAGTTTCTTGTTTCTGGGTACTCCTTGCCGAGTTAACCTTATCTGTTAAGTTTATTTGCAAGGCTGAATTTTGAAACCTAAGCGTCGTGCTTATTGCGTGATTCAGAGTTCGCCCAGACACACGAGGTTTTCAAAATTCATCAGTTACAATACACTTAAGCAACTGACTATAGTGTATTGTAACTGATGAATTTTGAAAACCTCGTGTGTCTGGGCGAACTCTGAATCACGCAATAAGCATCGACGCTTAGGTTTCAAAATGCAGCCTTGCAAATAAACTTAACAGATAAGGTTAACTTGGCAAGGAGTACCCAGAAACTCCATCCAAATGCTATTTACGGCGGCAAAGTCTGCCTCGTGTGTGTGTTTTTTTAAACAACACTTCGAGAGAGTACCAGAAGTATAGTGAAATTTCGGGAAGCTAATTAGACCCAGTTAGTTAATCTACAATACCTGACTCTATTATAAAATATAGAGTTTTATAACTCTTCAGGTATTGTAGATTAACTAACTGGGTCTAATTAGCTTCCCGAAATGTCATTATACATCTGGTGCTCTCTCAAAGTGTTGTTTAAAAAAACACACACACGAGGCAGACTTTGCCGCCGTAAATTGCATTTGGAGGGAGTTTCTGGGTACTCCTTGCCGAGTTAACCTTATCTGTTAAGTTTATTTGCAAGGCTGAATTTTGAAACCGAAGCGTCGATGCTTATTGCGTGATTCAGAGTTCGCCCAGACACACTAGGTTTTCAAAATTCATCAGTTACAATACCTTTAAGCAACTGACTGACCCTGACTATATTTTATATTATCTGAATCTGATTTACATTGACTTACATCGAATTTACAGTGCAGAAGGAGGCCATTCGGCCCATCGAGTCTGCACCAGCTCTTGGAAAGAGCACCCTACCCCCTATCCAAGGTCAACACCTCCACCCTATCCCCATTACCCAGTAACCCCACCAAACACTAAGGGCAATTTTGGATACTAAGGGCAATTTATCATGGCCAATCCACCTAACCCGCACATCTTTGGACTGTGGGAGGAAACCGGAGCACCCGGAGGAAACCCACGCACACGGGGAGGATGTGCAGACTCCGCACAGACAGTGACCCAAGCCGGAATCGAACCTGGGACCCTGGAGCTATGAAGCGATTGTGCTATCCACAAGGCTACCGTGCTGCCCCTGGTGTTGACGCAATGACATTGACACACGGACAAATCACAATAACGTGAAGAGCATTATATGAAGAAAACCTACACTGGTGGTAAACAGATTTATTCTGAACAGTTCCTCATCAGACTGGAACAAAAAGACCAGTATCTTACACTCACCAACAATATATATATATATATATATATATGTATATACTATACATATATATTATATTCCATTTTAGATTTGTTTTAATATTTTCCTAGATAGCAAATGCCTCCAAAAAAGTTATCCGGCTATGAAAACAGAAAAAGACGTCTTCAACAAGAAGAAGCAGCCAGGAAACACCCAAAGCTATCAAGTTTTTTCAGTCCTAAGTCTAACAGTGGGGACAATGCAGGCTCAACTTCTTCAGCTACATCTATCTCTCCAGATTTGTCATCTAATAATTGTGAAGTCAAACCAACTGAAGATACTGTACTTTCTGAAGGAAAGAACAATTGCATGCATGAATTAAAACATCAAGATCACAATTGAAATGCTGTTGACGACTTAGGCAATAATGTCACAGCAGGTAATACTGAGAATGTTGAAAGTAAATTTGAAAACTCCCCCAAAAGAAATATCAACTACAATGATCCAGCACACTGGCCAGATGAATTATCAATGGCTGAAAGTTATCACATCATTATGAATGGGTCGCATCCTATTAATAAACAGTACAATTTTCCAAAAGATGCAAATAAACGTAGTTTCTCTGTGACAATGATGTATAGGAAAATAAACAACGGTGAGAATTTTCTTAGAAGGTGGCTTATTTATTCAGAGAGCACCAATAAAATTTATTGCTTTTGTTGCAAAATTTTTGGCTTCTCAAATAAGTCATTGTTAGGAAAATCTGGAATTAATGACTGGAAGCATGCTCATGAATATTTGCAGTCACATGAAAATGCAGTACATCATCTGGAATGTCTTAAGAAGTGGTTTGAAACATCACTGCGATTGCAGACTAATAAATCTATTGATAAGGGGATGCAGTCACGAGTGGGAAAAGAACGAGAGCATTGGTGTAAAGTTTTGGAACGTTTAATGAGCATCACTCTGTATTTAGCTGAACATAATTTGGCTTTCAGAGGAACTTCAGACACATTATTTACACCGCACAATGGGAATTTTTTAGGTCTTATCGAGCTACTTGGAAAATATGATCTGACAATGAGTGAACATTTACGTCGGGTTGTGTCTAAAGAAACTCACATTCACTATTGCGGAAAAAATGTTCAGAATGAAATAATCAATTTGTTGGGAAATGCTGTTCAGGAAAATATATTAAACCGAGCTAAAGAAGCCAAATATTTTAGTCTTATCTTAGACTGTACGCCAGATATAAGTCATGTGGAGCAGCTTTCATTTACAATACGATTTTTAGATGTAGAAGACATTTCAATAAAGGAACATTTTGTTAACTATAAACCAGTTATAGATACTACAGGCAAAGGATTATATGAAAGTATACTTGATTTTCTGAGAGCGAGCGAGCTAGACTTACATAACTGCAGAGGTCAGGGCTATGATAATGGTTCAAATATGAAAGGAAAGAATAAAGGGGTTCAGGCACGGATCATGAAAGAAAATCCACAGGCGTTTTATATGCCATGTGGATGTCATAGCCTAAACTTAGTGGTTGGTGACAGGGCAACAAGTTGCCGGGAATCCACTTCACTTTTTGGTACTGTCCAGCGCATATATATTTTGTTTTCTGCCTCTCCTTGCAGATGGCATGCACTGAAAAAACATGTTAAATGCCTCACTGCAAAACCTTTATGCGAGACTAGATGGGAGTGCAGATTAGAATGTGTCAAAGCCATTAAATATGAAATTATAGGAATCCGAGAAGCTCTTTATGAACTTTCAGAAATGCCTGCTTCTGATCCTGCAATGCGACATGAAGCAGAGACTCTTGTAACACAAATAGAAGATTACAGTTTTCTAGTGATGCTGAATGTCTGGTATGATGTCTTAGGCAGAGTAAATGTTGTCAGTAAAACTATGCAGAACACCTCTGTGGAAATGTCTACCGCAGTTTCATTAATGAATAATGTCAATGATTACTTAATTGATTATCGTGCAAATGGATATGAAAAAGCACGAGAGTCAGCAAAAGAATTAGCTACAGAATTAGATGTAGAGCCCATTTTCAGAAGTAAAAGAATAAGCAGAAAAAGGAAGCTGTTTGAATATGAGTGCATTGACGAGGTTCCAAATGCAGATGACCCAGAAAAAAGATTTCATAATCATGTGTTCAATGTAATACTCGACAGAGCTATTAATTCTTTATCAGAGAGATTTGAACAGTTACAAAGTTTCAATAACACATGGGGATTTTTAAATAACCTAAAAGATCTGCCAGATAAAAGTAAACTCAAAGTAGCATGTCAAGGTTTGGAGGATAAGTTAAAGTACCAAGAAAATAGTGATATTAATGGATGTGATCTCTTGACTGAACTGGATATTGCAAAAGAATTATTTCCTGAAGATGGAAAGCTTCCAATAGAAGCCGTTAGGTTCATAAACATTAATAAGTTACAGGCTGTCATGCCAAATCTGTGGGTTGCATTAAGAATAATGCTTACAATACCTATTACTGTGGCCACCGGAGAGAGAAGCTTTAGTAAACTGAAGCTTACAAAGACATACTTACGGTCGTCCATGACTCAAGACAGATTAAATTCTTTGGCAATTTTGTCAATAGAAAATGATCTTGTAAAGAAGATAGATATAGAAAGTGCCATGAAAAGATTTGAAGATCTAAAGGCTAGAAAAAAATGTTTTAGGTAGGATAATAAATGTTTTCCAGCGTCACTGTCTGTGCAGAGTCTGCACGTCCTCCCCGTGTGTCCGTGGGTTTCCTCCCGGTTCTCCGGTTTCCTCCCACAGTCCAAAGATGTGCGGGTTAGGTGGATTGGCCATGCTAAATTGCCCATAGTGTCCTAAAAAGTAAGGTTGGGGGGTGGGGGGGGGGGGGGGGGGTGGGGTTGTTGGGTTACGGGTATGGGGTGGATGCGTGGGTTTGAGTGGGGTGATCATTGCTCGACACAACATCGAGGGCCGAAGGGCCTGTTCTGTGCTGTACTGTTCTATGTTCTATGTTCTATCTGTTCATTTGTTCATACTTTTTATTAGGAGCAAATTCGTTACAGCTACAGTTTTTATCATCGTGAACTTACGGAATATAGTATGCTTCTCAGTTTGATCAGATTCTGTGCAGATTTGAATGCCTCGATTTTGTAATATTGTAATAAACTCTTTATTCTACATTTTCAGTTTTTCTACTTGTGAAAATTTAAAAAAATTATACTTGTAAGGGCGCCGAAGTTCAGCTTGCCCGGGGCGCCAGCAACCCTAGGGCCGGCACTGACGGCCAGTGACTGAATCACCTCCTTCTGTAACAGTCTATTGCGGCTATGGCCTAGGCAATGCCGCCGCCTCCCTCAGCCATGACCTGGGTTACTTTCTGGAGCGCCGTTGCAATGTCCAGGTGGCTCTGGTACATGGCTGCTGTGAGCGGGCCGCCCTCGCATCTGCCAACGAGATACATTTTGAAGAATATGCAATATCTAAAGCACGGATACAAACTATTCGTAGTGAAGTTGCTGAAAATGCAGATCGACATGTCAATCTCATTTCTTCCCGACCACCGTATCAGATACAAGATACGGTTAACGAGAAAATAGAAGAAGCTGCCAATGGGGTAAATTACATGGTACGAGTGAAACAAACACATGATGATGTTTGCGTCGGCATGGATCCCAAAGATCTTAATGATTAAAGTGTACATATTGTAAAATGATCATTACAGAAAGCAACGGCCACACAATATGATCCATATATAACGCGAAATCACGTTATCAAGTGTTATCCTTGTCATATGGATTGTCATCAGAGTTATTCGTGATTAGAAGGTTGCGTACAACACTTCCATACTTAGAAAAGGAGGTTGCAATGGCACCGAAAGAAATACATAACATTAAAGCAAAACAAAAAGAGTTCCATGATAGAGTGTTGGGAAATTTAACATCTATAAGTAGTGATGACTTTGTGAGAGGAGACGATTAAAGCAATTGGTCGAGAAATGCGATTGTACTTGAAGAAGTAGAACCTCATCCCTACCGTACGCTATCAGGGGTTTTCAGAATAAATCATCATGTTTGGATTGGTTTTAATAATAAATAATCACACACTTTTGGAAACGGAAGAAGACTTTAACATCAACCTAATGCATGATGAATCTACGTCAGAAACAACGTCAGCTGCGGTGTAAGATAGTTCAGTAGTTCCACAGAATGAGAATATCATGGTGAACATTGAATATGCAAGTTCTGAGAAGCAAGATCAAACTTTGAGAAGATCAGCCATATTCAGAACAACATTTTATCGACTCATTTTTTTAGATTTGGACTATTTGTGCATTATATGCTTATTATACATAAAACATTAAAAACAATATAATACACTTCAACTGACAAGTTCATTATACCAAGGGAAAACATACTGATGACAATATATTAATGTATTCCTCAAAGGAAAATGGATGTAGTGATACAATTGTATTGTATTTCATCAACTGAAGTCTGAAGTCACCTGACTCTAGTGAGTGCCACGAGTACATGATTGTATGTTAGAGTCAAGTGACGTGAGACGGACGAGAACGCTGGAAGAGAGAGACTGTGCATGTTAATACAGTTATTCATCTGTTGGTTTGTGCACTTCTGATCCAGAGTTAATGTGAATAAATTGTTTACGGCTTTAGCTATAAGTATTCTTGTAATATAAATCAGGCCATGCGACGAGACCATTATGTGGCGTTGAATGGCGTTGAGGTCTAACAGGCAGGATACAGAGACAGAGGGTGTGGGGATTGGTCAGGGTGAAGTGAGGTGAGGACTATAAGGGTCATAGAATTTACAGTCTAGAAGGAAGCCATTAGGTCCATAGAGTCAGCGCAAGCCGTTGGGAAGAGCACCCTACTTAAACCCAAGCGTCCATGCTATTAACATAACACGGCTAACCATTTAGACACCAAGGGGAAGCTTGTCTTGGCCAACCCATCCAAGCTGCACACGTTTGGACTGTGGGAGGAAAACGGAGCATCCGTAGAAAACCCATGTGCACCCGGGGAGAGTTTGCAAACTTCGCACAGACTGTCATCCAAGGCTGAAATTTAACCCAGTGCAATGAAACTGTGATTGCCGCAGTGCTCACCACTGTGACAACGTTCCTCGGGTGCGGGGTAGACGAGGGTGATATGTAGTGAGGGCTAACAGGAATTATACACAAATGGGAGTTGGAGTGGGTAAGGATGACGCAGGTGACGGTAACAGGCAGAATATTGGTACGATGTGGGGGGTTGATAAGGATGGAGGGTTGTGGGCGATCAGGCAGCTTACTGAAATAGTGGGTGGGCGATGGGTGAGGGTGACATGGTGAGGGCTGACAGGCAGCATACAGGAATAGGTTTTGGTGACGATTAAGGGTGATGATGTTTGAAAGTTAACAGGCAAAATGCATGAATGGGGGGTGGCGGTGGGTGCGGTTGTCTGGGGTGACGGATAAATAACCGCATTGATGAATCGGGTGTGGAGAATGGGTGAGGTGGAAGATGGTGAGCGCCAACAGGTAGTTAGTTTGTGGGGTGAGTGTGGGTCACGGGACTTAGGGCTAACAGGCACAATACAGGAATAGGGAGTGGGGTGTTAAGTGATGGTAAGGGGGGTGAGGGCTAACAGACAGCAGACAGGAATGTGGTGGGCGAGGGTGGCAGAGGAGAGGGCGAACAGGCAGCAGACAGGAATGGGATGGGTGAGGGTGACAGAGGAGAGGGCGAACAGGCAGCAGACAGGAATGGGGTGGGTGAGGGTGACAGAGGAGAGGGCGAACAGGCAGCAGACAGGAATGGGATGGGTGAGGGTGACAGAGGAGAGGGCGAACAGGCAGCAGACAGGAATGGGGTGGGGGAGGGTGACAGAGGAGAGGGCGAACAGGCAGCAGACAGGAATGGGATGGGTGAGGGTGACAGAGGAGAGGGCGAACAGGCAGCAGACAGGAATGGGATGGGTGAGGGTGACAGAGGAGAGGGCGAACAGACAGCAGACAGGAATGGGATGGGTGAGGGTGACAGAGGAGAGGGCGAACAGGCAGCAGACAGGAATGGGATGGGTGAGGGTGACAGAGGAGAGGGCGAACAGGCAGCAGACAGGAATGGGATGGGTGAGGGTGACAGAGGAGAGGGCGAACAGGCAGCAGACAGGAATGGGATGGGTGAGGGTGACAGAGGAAAGGGCGAACAGGCAGCAGACAGGAATGGGATGGGTGAGGGTGACAGAGGAGAGGGCGAACAGGCAGCAGACAGGAATGGGATGGGTGAGGGTGACAGAGGAGAGGGCGAACAGGCAGCAGACAAGAATAGTTGTTGTGGGTGGGTGACGGTGAAGGCGGAAAGGCATGACGTCAGTGTACAGGAATAGGGGTCGTGGATGGATGATGGTGAAGGGAGTGAGGGCTAACAGGCAGCATGTAGGAATAGAGGGTGGGGATAATTGAGGGTGCAGAGGGTTAAAAACGAATAGACAATTAGAAGATTGGGGCTGACGTGGGTGTGGGTGGAGGAGGTGAGGGATAACAGGCAGAAAACTGGAATCGGAGTGAGGCGGGTGAGGGTGAAGGGGCTCAGGTCAACAGGTCACAGAAGC
Source organism: Scyliorhinus canicula (assembly GCF_902713615.1). NCBI lineage: Eukaryota > Metazoa > Chordata > Chondrichthyes > Carcharhiniformes > Scyliorhinidae > Scyliorhinus > Scyliorhinus canicula. The sequence goes on from NW_024055717.1 coordinate 2,748,368, forward strand.
GAAAAATGGCTGGAGGTTGGGTGAGATTTAAGGGCACGAGGGCTCACAGATGACATACAGAAATAGCTTGAGGGATCTGTGAAGGTGAAGGGTTGAGGGTTAACTGGAAGCAGCGGAATAACGGTGGAGATCTCGGTGAGGGTGTAGGGTGAGGAAGCAGACAGTAAGATGTCTTACAACAACAGGGTAAAGTCCAACAGATTTGTTTGGAATCACTAGCTTTCCGACAGCAGCTCCTTCATCAGGTAAGTTGGTTTCCACAAAATTATATCTTGACAAAGTCAGTGATGTAAGATGATAGTTTGAATGCGAGTCTTTTTAGGTACTTAAGTCTTTACAAGTCCAGACGATGCGACCGGAGAGAGTATTAATCACAAGTTAAAGAGATGTGAATTTTCTCAAGCCAGGACAGTTGGTGGGATTTTGCAAGCCGAGGCCAGATGGTGGCCAGTGAATGCAGTGCGACATGTATCCAACGTCGCGGTTGAGGCCATACTCAAGTGTGCAGAAATTGGCTATAAGTTTCTGCTCAGCTATTCTGCATTGTCGCGCGTCCTGAAGGCTGCCTTGGAGAACGCTTACCGAAGATTAGAGGCTGGATGCCCTTGACTGCTGAAGTGTTCCCCAACAGGAAGGGAATATTCCTGCCTGGTGATTGTCCGCGATGTCCGTTCATCGTTGTTGCAGCATCTGCATGTTCTCGCCAATGTACCACGCTTCAGGACATGCTTTCCTGCAGCGCATGAGGTAGCCAACGTTGGCCGAGTCGCACGGATAAGTCAAAAAATACGCAAGGCCAACACACCAGGCCGTCCTATCGTTTCAGGCAATGGGGCCCTGTGAAAGAACCTCTCTGGCGACATCGAGGGCATCTTGAAACCCATCATACAAGGAACACCCAGCTTCTGTCGTGATACGACGGACGTGCTACAGAAACTCATCACCCATGGACCAGCTGAACCAGGAACATTCCTCGTCACAATGGACGTCTCTGCACTCTACACCAGCATCCCCCATGACAACGGCATTGCAACAACAGCCTCAGTACTCAACACCGACAACTGCCAATCTCCAGACGCAATTCTGCAACTCATCCGCCTCGATCATAGCGTCTTCACCTTCGACAACACGTTCTTCATGCAGATGCGCGGAACAGCCATGGGGACCAAATTCACACCTCAATATGCCAACATCTTCATGCACAAGTTTCAACAAGACCTCTGCACCGCTCAGGACCTTCAACCAACATACACCGGATACATCGATGACATGCTTTTCCTTTGGACCCACGGCAAAGAATTACTGAAACGACTGTATTATGACATATATAAGTTCTATCTCACCATCGGACTCACCATGGACTCCTCTCCAAAATTGGTTGCTTTCTTGGACGCATTCATCTCAATCAAGGACGGTCATCTCAACACTTCGCTTTACCGCAAGCCCACAGATAACCTCACGGTGCTCCACTTCTCCAGCTTCTACCCTAATCCCCTATGGACAATCTCTCCATATACACAGGATCTGCTCTGACGAGGAGGAGCGTAACAGACATCTAGAGACGCTGAAAGATGCCCCTGTATGAACGGAATATGGCGTTCGACTCCAACGCGCCATAGCAAAAAACCGCACCGACCTCCTCAAAAGACAAACACAGGACACAAGAAAGAGAGTGCCCTTCGTCGTCCAGTACTTCCCTAGGGCGGAGAAAGTGCGACATATTCCTTGCATCCTTCAACACGTCATCGATGAAGACAAACATTCTGCCAAGGCCATCCCCACAACCCAACTACCTATCTTCAAACAACCGCACAACGTCAAATAGACAAACTACCCATCCTTCAGGAGAACAGCGACCGACACAACACAACCCTGCCATGGCAATCTCTGCAAGACGTGCCAGATCATCGATAAGCGTACCACCATTACACGTGAGACTACGACCCACCAGGTACACGGTACATACACGTGTGACTCGGCCAACGTCGTCTACCTCCTATGCTGCAGGAAAGGATGTCCCGAAGCGTGGTACATTGGCGAGACCAGGCAGACGCTGCGACAACGGATGAACGGACATCAAGCGACAATCGCCAGCCAGGAATGTTTCCTTCCAGTAAGGTAACACTTCAGCAGTCAAGGGCATTCAGCCACTGATCTCCAGGTGAGCATTCTCCAATGTGGTCTTCAGGACGCATGGCAACGCAGAATCGCCGTCAGAAACTTTTATCCACGTTGCACACACATGAGTATGGCCACAACTGGGACCTTCAATTCATGTCGCATTACATTCACCCTCCTCCATCTGGTCTGGGCTTGCGAAATCCTACCAATTGTCCTGGCTTGAAGCAATTTAAACCTCTTTAAACTGTGATTATTCCACTCTCCAATTGCTCCGTCTGAACCTGTAAAGACTTAATTACCTGCAAAGGCTCGCATTCAAAATATCGTCTTGCATCATTGACTTTGTCTATATATGTGTTTGTTTTAAAGGACCACCCCTTCAATCTCATGCTGTGCCCTTAGCTTCTAGTTTATTCTCCTGGTGCAAACACGTCTTCATGCTCATACTATATTGGCCTCTCGGTGTTCTCAATGTTTCAGTGTATTCCCATCTGATACTTATGAACTCCATCGAGTACGGGCCCAGAGTACACAACCGCTCCCCATCTGACAAACCTATCGTTCTGGGCTCATTCTGATGTCCTGTGCCTTTATCATCCTCTCCCTCCCCTCATCCAACACACTGAACCACCCACCAAACTTCACCACTGTGTGGCTCGCCCCGCCAGATGCTGTGTCGCTATCCCCCCATGAACCTCCATCAACACCCGTTCCCCGAAACGTCGTCCCGTTTCTGTTGTTCTCTCTCTATCTCCACCCTGCGCTGTTTAGCTGTAACTGGATACACCTCTTCGCCAGATCCTGTGTGTATTTCCCCCCACTGAGCCCCCTTCAGTCGCCACGCCGTTCCACCTCATCCTGGATCTCCCGCTCTCCCTCTACTCCCCCCCCCCCCTTCCTTTCCCTCCATCTTTACATGTGTAAACTGTGAATATGTGCAGTGATAGGAATATGGGGTGTGGAGAGAGATGGGTGGCGGGGCCCTGACTATCTCCCAGAAACCCCCAACTAAGAATCATGACTGTTCTCTTCTGTCCCTGCCCCTCTGTCTTTGCTCTCTTTCTCTCTGTCTCTATTTCCTTTCCAGAAAACTCTCGCGTGTACGAAACACAAAGATGGGAGAAAGGAAGAGACATTAGGAAAACCCTCAATCACACCTTGGGTACTATAAAATCAGTATTTGTTGCATTTTGTATTTTACCCGTGAATCCATCCACTTAAACACATGTTCTACTCGGGAAATAAGCAAATGCAAAGTTCTTCTGAGCAGTGTTCTTCAAAGCCGGGGGCCTGACCCGCAGGTGGGTCCTGGGCGGGTGTCGGGAGGGTCGCAGAGCCGTTTCCGCGGTACTCCCGAAGTCGCAAATCCCCGCGCAGCACCCGGCATTTCATAACGCCGGCTGCAAGCGGCCGCGAACATTCGCTCCAATCATCGTGCGCGCATGCGCAGTGCGGCCGCTATTTTTTTAAACGGTTGCAGCTTTTTGTTTTACATGATGTGGAGGAGGACGGAGCAGTGCTCCGAAAGCTCGTGTTTGAAACAAACCTGTTGGACTTTAACCTGGTGTTGTAAGACTTCCTATTTTGTTTTACAAGTTCAGCAGTGGTTTTTATTCATTTATTAAATTAATTTTATTTTTATTTTGTTCATTTATGTTATTCATTTTATTTTTTTGCACATGTTTTTTTTTGGGGGGGGGGGTTTATTCATTTTTTTCATTTATTTTACTAGTTTTATTTTTTATTCTTTTTTTACAAGTTGGGGAGGTTATTTGATAAAAGTTTTCACGAAAAAATTCAGAACTTTGGACAAATGGAGGCTCCATACTTTCCGACACCGGAAGGCTTCATCTTCATCCAACAGGTTCCATTGGAGGAGCGTGTACGAGGGCCAAAGGGACACAAAACCATTTCCTCTATTTTTGTCAGCAGCAAACAAGTTAAGAGAAAATGTTGGGTCGCGCAGGTTGGCCGGCGTGGGTCGTGAAGATCAGGTGGTTGGCTCCCGAAGGTTGGCCGGTTGGAATAAATGGGTCCCCAGAAAAAACGTTAGAAGAACACTGCTCCTGAGGGCCCCGGAGATAACAAAAATAGGTTTTGAAATGAGGCTGAGCTATATTGTGCCTCAGGATGAGGGAACTCCACCCACCCCAACCCACCTCCATTCAGCAGGACAATGCTATGCCTCCACGGCACAGCTCTGGAGTCACCCACGGCCTTTGTCAGCGATAGGTAAAAGCTTCCCAAGCCCCCCTATCTCCATGCGCTGATCCTTCCACACTCCCTGCACACACATATACATATCGCACTTTCCACAAGAAAGATGTAACTGGGCAGAAAGTACACACAGGACAACCCCCACGCCCAGACCATATGCAATGAGCTCCCTAATTTGAAATAAACGAATTGGGTGCACCAAACAAAGAAGCCAATAAAATAAGTATATAGTCACTGTTTAATGTAGGGTTGTTTAAAAAGTATCTGTTTAATATAGGACACTGTTTAAATAGTCTCTGCTAAAGGTAGGACACTGTTTAAGTAATCTCTGTTTAGTGCAGGAACCTGTTTAAATAGTCTCTGTCTAATGTTGGACTCTGTTTAAAAAGACTGTTTAATGTAGGGCACTGTTTAAGTGGTCTCTGTCTAATGTTGGACACTGTTTAAATAGTTTCTGTTTAATGTATGACACTGTTTAAATCGTCTCTGTTTAATGTAGGACACTGTTTAAATAGTCTCTGTTTAATGTAGGCCACTGCTTGAATAGTCTCTGTTTAATGTAGGACACTGTTGAAATGGTATATGTTTAACTTAGGGAACTTTTTAAATAGTCTGTTTAGTGCAGGGCACTGCTTAAATAGTCTGTTTAATATAGGACCCTGTCTAAACAGTCTCTCTTTAATGCTGGGCACGAGTTCAGTAGTTTCTGTTTAATGCATGACTCTGTTTCAATAGTCTCTGTTTAATGTATGACACTGTTTAAATAGTCTCCGATTAATGTAAGACTCTGTTTGAATCGTCTCTGTTTAATGTAGAGCACTGTTTAAACTGTCTATGTTTCATGCAGGGCACTGTTTAAATAGTCTGTTTAATATCGGAAACTGATAAATAGTCTCGGTTTCAGGTAGGACACTGTTTAAATAGTCTCTGATTAATGCAGGTCACTGTTTATATAGTCTCTGTTTAGTGCAGGACTCTGTTTAAATGGTCTATGTTTAATGTAGGCCACTGTTTAAATGGTCTATGTTTAACGTAGGGCACTGTTTAAATCGTCTGTTTAATATTGGACCGTTTAAATAGTCTCTATTTAATATACGACACTGTTTAAATAGTCTCTGTTTAGTGCATGGCACTGTTTAAATAGTCTCTGTTTAATGTACGACACTGTTTATGTTGGACTTTGACCTGGAGTTTCGGAGCCACAAGGTCATGCTGCAGCTGTACATAACTCTGGTGCGGCCGGACCTGGAGTGCTGCGTGCAGTTCTGGTCACCACATTATAGGAAGGATGTGGAAGCTTTGGAAAGGGGTCAAAGGTGATTTACTAGGATGTTACCTGTAATGGTGGGAAGGTCTTACGAGGAAAGGCTCAGGGACTTGAGGTTGTTTTCGTTAGAGAGGAGAAGGCTGAGAGGTGACTTAATAGAGACATATGAGATAGTCAAAGGGTGAGATAGGGTGGACAGTGAGAGTCTTTTTCCTCGGATGGTGATGACCAACACGAGGGGACATAGCTTTAACTTGAGGGGTGATAGATATAGGGGAGATGTCAGAGGCAATTTCTTTACTCAGAGAGTAGTAGGGGTGTGGAACGCCCTGCCTGCAACAGTAGTAGACTCGCCAACTTAAAGGGCATTTAAGTGGTCACTGGATAGACATATGGATGAAAATGGGATAGTGTAGGTCAGATAGGCTTCAGATGGTTTCACAGGTCGGCGCAACATCGAGGACCGAAGGACCCGTACTGCGCTGTAGTGTTCTATGTTCTATGTTCTATAATTGTTTCAAACACTAGCTTTCGGAGCACTGCTCCTTCCTCGCCTGAAAGCTCCGAAAGCTCGTGTTTGAAACAAACAGGTTGGACTTTAACCTGCTGTTGTAAGACTTCTTACTGTGCTCACCTCAGTTCAACCGTGGCATCTGCACATCATAAATAGACTATGTTTAATGGAGGACACTGCTTAAATATCCACTGTTTACTTAGTACATTGTTTAAATAGCACCTGTTTAATTTAGGGCATGGTTTCAATAATCATAGTTTACTTTCGGACACGGATTAAATAATCTCTGTCTTACGTAAAACACGAGTTAAATAGTCTCTCTTTAATGTTGGACACTGGTTAAATGGTCCTTTTTAACGTATGTCACTGTTTAAATAGTCTCGGTTTCATGTAGGTTACTGTTCAATTAGTCCCGGTTTATTTTAGAACACTATTGAAATTGTCTAGCTAAAATGTACGACACTGTCATTTAGTCTCTGGTTACTTTAGGACACTGATTAAATGGTTTCTGTTTAATATAAGACATTGTTGAAACAGTCGCTGATTACAGTAGGGAAGTGTTCCAATAGTCTCTTTGTGATATAAGGCGCTGTTTACATGGTCTCCATTTAATATCGGACCCTGTTTAAATAGTCTCTGTTTAAGGTTGGACCCGGTTTCAATAGTCTGTTTAATGTTCAACAATCATTAAACAGTCTCTGATTAATTGTAGGCCAGTGTTTAAATAGTCTCTGTTTCATGCATGTCACTGCTTAAATAGTCCAGGTTTACTTTGGGACACTGTTTAATAGTCTCTCCTTAACGTCGGGCACTGTTTTAATGTCCTCTGTTTAATGTTGGACACTGTTTAATAGTCTCTGTTTAATGTAGGACACTGTTTAAATAGTCTCTGTTTAATGTAGGACACTGTTTAAATAGTCTCTGTTTAATGCAGGGCACTTTAAATAGTCTCTCTTTAATCCTGGGCACGCGTTCAATAGTTTCTGTTTAATGCATGACGCTGTTTAAATAACCTGTTGAATATAGGATACTGTTTAAACAGTCTCTATTTAATGTAGGACACTATGTAAATAGTCTCTATTTAATGTAGGACACTGTTTAAACAGTGTGTTTACGGTAGGTCCCGGTTAATATCGTCTCTCTTTAATGTTGGTCTCTCCCTAAATGGTCTTTGTTCAATGTAGATCAATATTAACGAGACTCGGTTTACACCAGCATACTGTTCATTCACCTGAGGAAGGACCAGTGCTCCAAAGCTAGTGTTTGGAACACACCTGTTCGACTTTAACCTGGTGTTGTAAAACTTCTTACTGTTCAAATAGTTTAATGTGGGACATTGTTTAAATTGTCTCTTTTTACTATAGGATATTGTTTAAATTGTCTCTTTTTACTATAGGACACTGTTTAAATAGTCTCTGTTTTGTGTAGGACACTGTTTAAATACTCTCTCTTTAATGTTGGACACTCGTTAAATGGTCTCTTTAGGGCAATATGCAAATAGTCTCTCTAATATAGGGCTGTTTCAATAGTCTCTTTTTATTTGAGGACACTATTTAAATGTACTCTGTTTAACGTAGATACCCGTTCAAATAGTCTTTCATTAATGCAGGTCAGAGTTTAAATAATCTCGGTTTACATTGGGACAATATGCAAATAGTACCTACTTCGTTTAGGACACCGTAGGGCAGCAGTGTAGCATATTGGTTAGAACAATTGCTTCACAGCACCAAAGTCCCAGGTTCGATTCCCGGCTTGGGTCACTGTCTGTGCGGAGTCTGCACGTTCTCCCCGGGTCTGCATGGGTTTCCTCCGGCTGCTCCGGTTTCTTCCGACAGTCCAAAGATGTGCAGGTTACATGGATTGGCCATGCTAAATTGCCCTTCGTGTCCAAAATTGGCCTTAATTTTGGGTGGGGCTACTTGGTTGTCGGGATAGGGTGGAAGTGCGGGGTTGGGTAGGGTGCCCTTTCCAAGAGCAGACTGGATGTGCCTAATGGTCTTCTTTTGCACTGTAAATTCTATGATTCTATGACATGACTATTTAAATAGCCTCTGTTTACTATTGGACACTATTTAAATGATCACTGTTTACTTTAGCACAATATTTAAATTGTCTCTGTTAATGTGGAACACTGTTTACCTCAGCTCCATTGAATGTGGGACACTGTTTCAGTAAACACTGTTTAGTTTTGAACATTGTATAAATAGTCACTGATTACTTTAAGACACTGTTTACTCTGTATAATGTAGGACAGTGCTCAAATAGTCTCTGTTTACTGTAGGGAGCTGCTAAAATAGTCTATGTTTAATGTCGGGCACTGTTTGAATTGTCTCTGTTTCATAAAGGACCCGGTTTAAATAGTCTGTACTTAATATTGGACACTCGTTAAATAGTCTCTGTCTTTTGTAGGGCACTGTTTAAATAGTCTCTGTTAATGTAGGTCACGGTTTAAATAGTCAATGTTTACTTTTGGACACTTCAAATAATCTGTCTTTAATGTTTAAATGTTTAAATATTCTCATTTGTTTTACGGACTATTAAAATGGTTTCTGTTTAATATAACACTTTGTTGAAATAGTCTCTGTTTAATGTCGGGCAATGTTTACATAGTCTCTGTTTAAATGTAGGATACTGTTTAAATATTCTCTCTTTACTTTAGGACACTGTGTAAATGGCCTGTGTTTAATGTAGGACATGGTTTAAACAGTCCTTGTTTTATGTAGGACGTTGTTTTAATTGTCTATATTCAAGGATTGACACCTAAATAGTGACTGTTCAACAGTGGGCACTGTTTCAATCGTCTCTGTTTAATGTTTGACACTCGTTCAATGGTCTCTGTTTAATGTCGGTCACTGTTTAAAAAGTCACTGTTAAATGTAGGGCACTGTTTAAATAGGCTCTGTTTACTTAAGTAGACTGTTTTAGTCGTCTCTTAATAATGCAGGCCTGTTTGAATAGTCTTTGTTTAATGCAGGACACGTTGAAATAGTCTCTATATAATGTTGGACACTGTTTAAACAGTCTCTGTTTATGTAGGATGCTGTATACGTAGCTATGTTTAAGGTTTCAATAGCCTCTGTATAATGTTGGACAATCCTTAAATGGTCTTAGTTTAATGTAGGATATTGTTATTATAGTCTCTGTGTAATGCAGGTCACTGTTTGAATAGTCTCGGTTTAATTTATGACGCTCTACATATACACTTCTTAATGAAGGGCCCTGTTTAAATTGTCTCTTTTTACTTCAGGACATTGTTTAAACAGTCCCTGCTTAAGGTTGGATACGGTTTCAATAGTGTCGCTTTAATGTTGGACACTGTTTAAATAGTTTCTGTTTAATGTAGGACACTGTTTAAATAGTCTCTGTTTAATGTAGGGCACTGATTAAATAGTTTCTGTTTAATGTAGGACACGATTTATATAGTCTCTGTTTAATGTAGGACACTGTTTAAACTTTCGCTGTTTAATGTAGGGCACAGTTTAAATAGACCGTTTGATGTAGAACACTGTTTAAATAGTCTCTGTTTAATGTAGGGCACTGTTTAAATAGTCTCTGTTTAATGTAGGGCACTGTTTAAATAGTCTGTTTAATGTAAGATACTGTTTAAATTTTCACTGTTTAACAGAAGGCATTGTTTAAATAGTCTCTGTTACTTCAGGATAATATTTAAACGGTATCTGTTTATCGTTGGACACTGTTTAAATAGTCTTTGATTCCATTAGGACACTGTTTCATATGTCGCTGTTTAATGCAGAACACTGTTTAAATAGTCACTGTTTAATGTAGGGACCTGTTTGAATACTCTGTTTTATGTGGGACACTGTTTCAATAAACTCTGTTAGGTAGGACGTTATTTAAATAGTCTGTTTAATACAGGCCACTGTTGAAATAGTCTATGTTCAATGCACATCACTATTAAGAAGTCTCTATTTACTTCTGGACCCTGTTTAAACAGTACTCTTTTTAATGTAGCTCACTGTTTAAGTACCCTTTGTTTAATGTAAGACACTGTTTAAATAGTCGCTATTTAATATGGGACACTGTTTACGTAATCTGTTTGCCGCAGGGAAAGAGTTTAAATAGTCTGTTTAATGTAGGTCACTGTATAAGCAGCCTCTGTTTAATGGAGGTCACTGTTTAAATAGTCTTTGTTTAATATAGGGCCCTGTTTAACTAGTCTTGTTTAACGTAGGGTATGGTTTAAATAATCTCACTTTAATTTTGCACACTCGGTAATGGTCTCTGTTTAATCTAGTTCATTGTTCAAATAGGCTGTTTAATGCAGATCACTGTTTATATGGTCTCGTTTTACTTTGGGGCACGATACAAATAGTTCCTCTTCAATGTACGGCACTGTTTATAGGGTCTATATTTAATGTACGACAATATTTTAAAAGTCTCTGTCTCAAATAAGACATTTTTAAAATAGTCTCAGTTTAATGTAGAGCCCTCTTTAATTAGTCTCTGTTTAATGTGGAACACTATTTCAAAAAACTCTTTACTTTAGGAGACTTTAAATAATCTCGGTGAAAGGGAGGGCCCAGTTTAAATAGTCTCTTAATCTTGAACATTCGTTAAATGGCCCTTCTTTAATATAGGTCACTGTTTAAAAAGTCTCTGTTTAATGTAGGGCACTGTTTAAATAATCTCTGTTTAATGTAGGGCAGTGTTTAAATAGTCTCTGTTTAATGTAAGTCGCTGTTTAAATGGTCTCTGGTTAAGCTAGGGCCCTGTTTAAATAGTCTCGGTTTAATATTGGACACTGTTTAAATTGTCTCTGGTTAATGTAGGGCACTGTTTAAATAGTCTCTGTTTAATGTAGGACAGTGTTTAAATAGTCTCTGTTTAATGTAGGTCGCTGTTTAAATGGTCTCTGGTTAAGCTAGGGCCCTGTTTAAATAGTCTCGGTTTAACATTGGACACTGTTTGAATAGTCTCTGGTTAATGTAGGGCACTGTTTAAATAGTCTCTGTTTAATGTAGGGAAACGTTTAAATAGTGTCTGTTTAATGTAGGACAGTGTTTAAATAGTCTGTTTAATGTAGGTCGCTGTTTAAATAGTCTCGGTTTACTTCTGGACATTGTTCAAATGGTCTATCATTAATGTAACAAACTTTTTAAATAGTCCCGGTTTATTTTAGGCCATTGTTTAAATGGTCTCTGTTTAATGTAGGACAATGTTTGAATCGTGTCTGTCTAATTTAGGACGCTGTTTAAATAGACTGTATAATGCAGCTCACTATTTAAATAGTCTCGGTTTACCTTTGGATACTGTTTAAATAGTCTCTCTATAACGTACGATACTGTTTCAATAGTCTGTTTACTTTAGGACACTGTATAAATGGTCTATATTTGATGCAGGACAATGTTTAAATAGTCTCTGTTTCAATAAGACATTGTTCAAATAGTCTCTGGTTAATGTAGGACATTGTTGAAATTGTCTCTGTTTAATGTAGGGCACTGTTTAAATAGTCTCTGTTTAATGTAGAACACTGTTTAAATAGTCTCGTTTAATGTAAGGCACTGTTTAATTAATCTCGGCTTAATGTAGGGCACTGTTTAAATAGTCACTGTTTGATGTAGAACACTGTTTAATTTATCTGTTTAATGTTGGACACTGTTTAAACAGTCTGTGATTAATATTGGGCGCTCTTTAAATAGTCTCTGTTTAATGTCGGACACTGTTTAAATAGTCTCTGTTTAATGTAGGCAGTGTTTAAATAGTCTCTGTTTAATGTAGGGCGCTGTTTAAATGGTGTCTGGTTAATGTAGGGCACTGTTTATATAGTCTCTGTTTAATGTAGGACACTGTTTAGTCTCTGTTTAATGTAGGACACTGTTTAAATAGTCTCTGTTTAATGTAGACACTGTTTAAATAGTCTCTGTTTAATGTAGGGCGCTGTTTAAATGGTGTCTGGTTAATGTAGGGCACTGTTTAAATGGTCTCTGGTTAAACTAGGGCCCTGTTTAAATAATCTCGGTTTAATATTGGACACTGTTTAAATAGTGTCTGTTTAATGTAGAACACTGTTTAAATATGATGTGGAGATGCCGGCGTTGGACTGGGGTGAGCACAGTAAGAAGTCTTACAACACCAGGTTAAAGTCCAACAGGTTTGTTTCAAACACGAGCTTTCGGAGCACGGCTCCTTCTTCAGGTGAATGGAAAGGCTTGTTCCAGAAATGTTTATATAGACACAGTCAGAGATGCCCCGGAATGCGAGCACCTGCAGGCAATCAAATCATCAAAGATGCAGAGAGAGAGGTAACTCCAGGTTAAAGAGGTGTGAATTGTCCCAAGCCAGTTCAGTCGGTAGGCCTCTGCAAGTCCAGGCTTGTTGGTGGGGGCCGAATGTAATGCGACATGAATCCCAGATCCCGGTTGAGTCCGCATTCATGCGTGCGGAACTTAGCTATATTTTGCGTTGTCGCGTCTCCTGAAGGCCTCCTTGTAGAATGCTGACCCGGAGATCAGAGGCTGAATGTCCTTGACTGCTGAAGTGTTCCCCAACTGGAAGGGAGACGCGACAACGCAAAATTGCTGAGCAAAAACTTATAGCTAAGTTCCGCACGCATGAATGCGGACTCAACCGGGATCTGGGATTCATGTCGCATTACATTCGGCCCCCACCAACAAGCCTGGACTTGCAGAGGCCTACCGACTGAACTGGCTTGGGACAATTCACACCTCTTTAACCTGGAGTTACCTCTCTCTCTGCATCTTTGATGATTTGATTGCCTGCAGGTGCTCGCATTCCGGGGCATCTCTGACTGTGTCTATATAAACATTTCTGGAACAAGCCTTTCCATTCACCTGAAGAAGGAGCCGTGCTCCGAAAGCTCGTGTTTGAAACAAACCTGTTGGACTTTAACCTGGTGTTGTAAGACTTCTTACTGTTTAAATAGTCTCTGTTTAATGTACGGCACTGTTTAATTAATCTCGGTTTAATGTAGGGCACTGTATAAATAGTCACTGTTTAATGTAGAACACTTAAAATAGCATCTGTTTAATGTAGGGCACTGTTTAAATAGTCAGTGTTTGATATAGAACACTTTTTAAATAATCTGTTTAACGTTGGGCACTGTTTAAATAGTCACTGTTTAATGTTGGACACTGTTTAAGTAGTCTATGTTTAATGTTGGACACTGGTTAAATAGTCAGTGTTTGATATAGAACACCTTTGAATTAATCTGTTAAATGTTGGACACTGGTTAAATAATCTGTTTAAAGTAGGACACTGTTTAAATAGTCTCTGTTTAATGGAGGACAAGGTTTAGTCTCTGTTTAATGATGGACACTGTTTAAATAGTCTCTGTTTAATGTAGGACAATGTTTAAATAATCTCTAATGTAGGACACTGTATAAAAGGTCTCTGGTTAATGTAGGACACTGTTTAAATAGTCTCTGTTTAATGTAGGGCGCTGTTTAAATGGTCTCTGGTTAATGTAGGGCGCTGTTTAAATGGTCTCTGGTTAATGTAGGGCGCTGTTTAAATGGTCTCTGGTTAAGGTAGGGTCCTGTTTAAATAGTCTCGATTTAATATTGGACACTTTTTAAATATTCTCTGGTTAATATAGGGCACTGTTTAAATAGTCTATGTTTAACGTAGGGCAATGTTTAAATAGTGTCTGTTTAATGTAGAACACTGTTTAAATAGTAAGAAGTCTTACAACACCAGGTTAAAGTCCAACAGGTTTGATTCAAACACGAGCTTTCGGAGCGCAGCTCCTTCCTCAGCTGCGCTCCGAATGCTCGTGTTTGAATCAAACCTGTTGGACTTTAACCTGGTGTAAGACTTCTTACTGTGTTCACCCCAGTCCAACGCCGGCACCTCCACATCACTGTTTAAATAGTCTGTTTAATGTAGGACACTGATTAAATAGTCTCTGTTTACATAAGAACATAAGAACATAAGAACTAGGAGCAGGAGTAGGCCATCTGGCCCCTCGAGCCTGCTCCGCCATTCAATTAGATCATGGCTGATCTTTTGTGGACTCAGCTCCACTTTCCGGCCCGAACACCATAACCGTTAATCCCTTTATTCTTCAAAAAACTATCTATCTTTACCTTAAAAACATGTAATGAAGGAGCCTCAACTGCTTCACTGGGCAAGGAATTCCATAGATTCACAACCCTTTGGGTGAAGATGTTCCTCCTAAACTCAGTCCTAAATCTACTTCCCCTTATTTTGAGGCTATGCACCCTAGTTATGCTGTCACCCGCCAGTGGAAACAACCTGCCCGCATCTATCCTATCTATGCCCTTCATAATTTTAAATGTTTCTATAAGATCCCCCCTCATTCCTCTAAATTCCAACGAGTACAGTCCCAGTCTACTCAACCTCTCCTCATAATCCAACCCCTTCAGCTCTGGGATTAACCTAGTGAATCTCCTCTGCACACCCTCCAGCGCCAGTACGTCTTTTCTCAAGTAAGGAGACCAAAACTGAACACAATACTCCAGGTGTGGCCGCACTAACAACTTATAAAGTTGCAACATAACCTCCCTAGTCCTAAACTCCATCCCTCTAGCAATGAAGGACAAAATTCCATTTGCCTTCTTAATCACCTGTTGCACTTGTAAACCAACCTTCTGTGACTCATGCACTAGCACACCCAAGTCTCTCTGAACAGCGGCATGCTTTAATATTTTATCGTTTAAATAATAATCCCGTTTGCTGTTATTCCTACCAAAATGGATAACCTCACATTTGTCAACATTGTATTCCATCTGCCAGACCCGAGCCCATTCACTTAACCTATCCAAATCCCTCTGCAGACTTCCAGTATCCTCTGCACTTTTCGCTTTACCACTCATCTTAGTGTCATCTGCAAACTTGGACACATTGCCCTTGGTCCCCAACTCCAAATCATCAATGTAAATTGTGAACAATTGTGGGCCCAACACGGATCCCTGAGGGACACCACTAGCTACTGATTGCCAACCAGAGAAACACCCATTTATCCCAACTCTTTGCTTTCTATTAATTAACCAATCCTCTATCCATGCTACTACTTTACCCTTAATGCCATGCATCTTTATCTTATGCAGCAACCTTTTGTGTGGCACCTTGTCAAAGGCTTTCTGGAAATCCAGATATACCACATCCATCGGCTCCCCATTATCTACTGCACTGGTAATGTCCTCAAAAAATTCCACTACATTAGTTAGGCATGACCTGCCTTTAACGAACCCATGCTGCGTCTGCCCAATGGGACAATTTCTATCCAGATGCCTCGCAATTTCTTCCTTGATGTTAGATTCCAGCATCTTCCCTATTACCGAAGTTAAACTCACTGGCCTATAATTTCCTGCTTTCTGCCTACCTCCTTTTTTAAACAGTGGCGTCACGTTTGCTAATTTCCAATCCACCGGGACCACCCCAGAGTCTAGTGAATTTCGGTAAATTATCACTAGTGCATCTGCAATTTCTCTAGCCATCTCTTTTAGCACTCTGGGATGCATTCCATCAGGGCCAGGAGACTTGTCTACCTTTAGCCCCATTAGCTTGCCCATCACTCCCTCCTTAGTGATAACAATCCTCTCAAGGTCCTCACCTGTCATAGCCTCATTTCTATCAGTCGCTGGCATGTTATTTGTGTCTTCCACTGTGAAGACCGACCCAAAAAACCTGTTCAGTTCCTCAGCCATTTCCTCATTTCCCATTATTAAAACTCCCTTCTCATCCTCTAAAGGACCAATATTTACCTTAGCCACTCTTTTTTGTCTTATATATTTGTAAAAACTTTTACTGTCTGTTTTTATATTCTGAGCAAGTTTACTCTCATACTCTATCTTACTCTTCTTCATAGCTTTTTTAGTAGCTTTCTGTTGCCCCCTAAAGATTTCCCAGTCCTCTAATCTCCCAGCACTCTTTGCCACTTTATATGCTTTTTCCTTCAATTTTATACTCTCCCTTATTTCCTTAGATATCCACGGTCGATTTTCCCTCTTTCTTCCGTCCTTCCTTTTTGTTGGTATAAACCTTTGCTGAGCACTGTGAAAAATCGCTTGGATAGTTCTCCACTGTTCCTCAACTATTCCACCATAAAGTCTTAGCTCCCAGTCTACCTTAGCTAGTTCTTCTCTCATTCCCTTGTAATCTCCTTTGTTTCAACACAAAACACTAGTATTTGATTTTACTTTCTCACCCTCCATCTGTATTTTAAATTCCACCATATTGTGATCGCTCCTTCCGAGAGGATCCCTAACTATGAGATCATGAATCAATCCTGTCTCATTACACAGGACAAGATCTAGGACCGCTTGGTCCCTCGTAGGTTCCATTACATACTGTTCTAGGAAACTATCGCGGATACATTCTATAAACTCCTCCTCACGGTTGCCTTGACCGACCTGGTTTAACCAATCGACATGTAGATTAAAATCCCCCATGATAACTGCTGTACCATTTCTACATGCATCAGTTATTTCTTTGTTTATTGCCTGCCCCACCATCTCGTTACTATTTGGTGGCCGATAGACTACTCCTATCAGTGACTTTTTCGCCTTACTATTCCTGATTTCCACCCAAATGGATTCAACCTTATCCTCCATAGCACCGATGTCATCCCTTACTATTGCCCGGATGTCATCCTTAAATAACAGAGCAACACCACCTCCCTTACCATCCACTCTGTCCTTCCGAATAGTTTGATACCCTCGGATATTTAACTCCCAGTCGTGACCATCCTTTAACCATGTTTCAGTAATGGCCACTAAATCATAGTCATTTACGATGATTTGTGCCACCAACTCATTTACTTTATTCCGAATACTACGAGCATTCAGGTAAAGTACACTTACGTTGGTTTTTTTACCTCTGTTTTGAATCTTAAAATCTCCAGTTTTATTCCTTTTGTTATTACTGGGCCTATTCACTGTGCTCCCCTCAGTCACTGTACCTTGTAATGTCGCCCTTATGGATTTCTGACTATGTCTTCTCTGTCTTGCACTTTTCCCCTTACTTCCTTTTGTTTCTGTCCCTGTTTTACTACCTTCCAACTTCCAGCATTGGTTCCCATCCCCCTGCCACATTAGTTTAAACCCTCCCCAACAGCTCTAGAAAACACCCCCCCTAGGACATTGGTTCCATGGAGGACACTGTTTAAATTGTCTCTGTTTAATGTAGGATACTGATTAAATAGTCTCTGTTTAATTTAGGACTGTTTAAATAGTCTTTGTTTAATGTTGGACACTGTTTATATAGACTCTGCTTTATGTAGGATACTGCTAACTGGTCTCTGTTTAATGTCACTGGTTAAATATTCTGGTTGATGGAAGGGAACGTTTAAATGGTTGAGGGGACGTCACTTTTTTTTTACTTGTCTCAATTTAATGTTGTGCACCTTTTAACTCCCCTTTGTTCAATGCAGAGCACTGCGTAAATAGCATCCGATTAATGTAGGATATTCATTCAATAGTCCGTCTCTACTGAATCCAGCAGAGGGCAGCAGAGCGGAGCTCCTGATTGGCTGTTCCGGGGAGATTTGCATATGTGCAGTGCGGTCAGCGTAATTTGAAGGTGTACTTGTGGAGGAGACCCGAGGTGTTCGAGTGATGTCAAGCTTCCAGCAGATGGCAGTAGAGCGGAGCTACTGACTGGCTGTTCCGGGGAGAGAGAAAAACAACCGTGGGTGTTGGGAAGATAAGTTTATCTCTTTAAAAACTTACCTTGAAGGGGACATCACAGCAAAGCAGTGACCTGATTGGCTGGCAAGGAAAGTGCTCCAGTTAGCAGTTGCTGGGAGAAATACTCTAGGTGAGTATCGTGATTGGTAAGTAAAATCTTTATTCCTTTCACTTATTAATTATTTGATACTATATTTGTAACCAGTTAAGGTAAAGGGTAAAAATGGCAGGAGATCCCAGACCCGTGCTATGCTCCTCGTGCGCAATGTGGGAGTTCAGGGACGCGGCCGATGCCCCTGACTCCTTCATGTGCGGGAAGTGTGTCCAGTTGCAGCTCCTGTTAGACCGCATGACGGCACTGGAGCTGTGGATGGACTCACTTTGGAGCATCCGCGATGCTGAGGATGTCGTGGATAGCACGTTCAGTGAGTTGGTGACAGCGCAGATTAGGATTGGTGTGCCAGACATGGAATGGGTGAACAAAAGGCAGAGAAAGAGAAGGAAGGCAGTGCAGGTGTCCCCTGCGGTCATCTCCCTCCAAAACAGGTATACCGTTTTGGATACTGTTGGGGTAGATGACTCACCAGGGGAAGGCAGTAGTAGCCAGGCTCATGGCACCGTGGCTGGCTCTGCTGCACAAAAGGGCGCGAAAAAGATTGGCAGGGCTATAGTCGTCGGGGATTCAATTGCAAGGGGAGTAGACAGACGTTTCTGTGGTCGAAAACGAGACTCCCGAATGGTATGTTGCCTCCCGGGTGCTCGGGTCAGGGATGTCTCCGATCGGCTGAAGGACATACTAAAGGGGGAGGGTGAACCGCCAGTTGTCGTGGTGCATATAGGCACTAAGGGATATAGGTAAAAAAGGGATGAGGTCCTACAATCAGAATTTAGGGAGTTAGGAGATAAGTTAAAAAGTAGGACCTCACAGGTAGTAATCTCAGGATTGCTACCAATGCCACGGGACAGTCAGAGTAGAAATTCAAGAATAGTCAGAATGAATACGTGGCTTGAGAGATGGTGCAGGAGGGAGGGGTTCGGATTTTTGGGACACTGGAACCGGTTCTGGAGGTGGATCATTACAAACCGGATGGTCTACACCTGGGCAGGACTGGAACCAATGTCCTAGGGGGTGCTTTTGCTAACACTGTTGGGGAGGTTTTAAACTAATGTGGCACGAGGATGGGAACCAGATTAGGAAGTTAGAGGTCAGTAAAGAAGCAGCAACTAAAGCCAG
Source organism: Scyliorhinus canicula (assembly GCF_902713615.1). Taxonomy (NCBI): domain Eukaryota; kingdom Metazoa; phylum Chordata; class Chondrichthyes; order Carcharhiniformes; family Scyliorhinidae; genus Scyliorhinus; species Scyliorhinus canicula. The sequence goes on from NW_024055717.1 coordinate 2,767,351, forward strand.
TAAGGTACAGTAAAAGACAATAAACGCAATGTGACTAAGGGGAAGAGTGAACAGGGGAGAGATGATGAACGCAAAGGGACAGATGGCCTGAGGTGCATTTGTTTTAATGCGAGAAGTGTAGCAGGTAAGGCAGATGAACTTAGGGCTTGGATCAGTACCTACGAATATAATGTTATTGGCATTACTGAAACTTGGTTGAGGGAATGGCAGGACTGGCAACTGAATATCCCAGGGTATAGATGCTTCAGGAGGGATAGAGAGGGAGGTAGAAGGGTTGGACCAGTTGCATTGCTCGTCAGGGATATCACAGCTGTGATTAAGGAGGGCACGATGGAGGATTCGAGCACTGAGGCAATATGGGTGGAGCAGAGAAATAGGAAGGGTGCAGTAACATTGTTGGGACTTTACTACTGACCTCCCAAAAGCGAGCATGAAGTAGAGGTACAAATATGTAGACAGGTTATAGAAAAATGTAGGAGCAATAGGGTGGTTGTGATGGGAGATTTTAACTCCCCAACATTGACTGGGATTCGTGTAGTGTTGGAGGCGCAGATGGAGCAGAGTTTGTAAGGAGCATCCAGGAGAGTTTATTTAGAGCATTATGTAAATAGGCCAAGTCGGGAAGGGGCCATACTGGACCTGGTATTGGGGAATGACCCCGGCCAGGTGGTTGATGTTTCAGTCGGTGATTACTTTGGGAATAGCGATCACAATTCCGTAAGTTTTAGAATACTCATGGACAAGGACAAGAGTGGTCCGAAAGGAAGAGTACTAAATTGGGGAAAGGCAGAGTATAACCAAATTCGGCAGAAGCTAGGGAATGTGGATTGGGAACAGTAGTGAACTCGCCAACATTGAGGGCATTTAAAAGTTTATTGGATAAGCATATGGATGATAAGGGCATAGTGTAGGTTAGATGGCCTTTAGTTTTTTTTTCCATGTCGGCGCAACATCGAGGGCCGAAGGGCCTGTACTGCGCTGTATCGTTCTATGTTCTATGTTCTATGTTTAAGAGTAAATCCAAATTTGAAATGTGGGAGTCTTTTAAGGAACGTTTGATTAGAGCGCAGGGCAGACATGTATGAAAGATAGAAATGGCAAGATTAGGGAACCATGGATGACGGGTGAAATTGTGAGACTAGCTCAGATGAAAAAGGAAGCATACATAGGATCGAGGCAACTCAAAACTGATGAAGCTTTGGAGGAATATCGGGAAAGTAGGACGAATCTCAAACGCGCAATAAAGGGGGCTAAAAGGAGCCATCAAATATCTTTGGCTAACAGGGTTAAAGAAACTCCCAAAGCCTTTTATTCGTGTGTAAGGAGCAAGAGGGTAACTAGAGAAAGGATTGGCCCATTCAAAGACAAAAGAGGGATTTTATGCGTGGACTCAGAGGAAATGGGTGAGATTATTAATGAGTTCTTTGCATCGGTATTCACAAAGGAGAGGGACAAGACGGATGTTGAGGCTAGGGATGGATGCTTAAATACTCTAGAATACCCAAAACTTCCCCCTTCCATATGAAAACTTGAACTAAAAGACATTAAGGCGGACAGGTCCCCTGGACCGGTTGGGATCTATCCCAGGTTACTGAGGGAACCGAGTGTTGAAATAGCTTTGGCCTTAAAAGGCATATTTGCAGCATCCTTGAGCACGGGTGAGGCCCGGAGGACTAGAGAATTTCTAATGTTGTCCCTTTGTTTAAGAAGGGTTGCATGGATAATCCAGGGAATTATTGACCTGTGAGCTTGACGTCAGTGGTCGGCAAACTGTTGGAGCAGAAGCAGATACTGAGGGATAGGAGCTATTCACATCTGGAAGAAAATAGACTTATCAGTGATAGGCAGCCTGGTTTTGTGCAGGGAAGGTCATGTCTTACAAACCTAATAGAATTCTTTGAGGAAGTGACAAAGTTAATTGATGAGGGAAGGGCTGTAGATGTCATATACATGGACTTTAGTAAGGCGTTTGATAAGGTTCCCAATGGCAGGTTGATGGAAAAAGTGAAGTCGTATGGGGATCAGGGTGTACTAGCTAGATGGATAAAGAACTGGCTGGGCAACAGGAGACAGAGAGTAGTGGTGGAAGGGAGTGTCTCAAAATAGAGAAGGGTGACAAGTAGTGTTCCACAAGGATCCGTGCTCGAACCACTGCGGTTTGTGATCTACATAAATGACCTGGAGGAAGATATATTTGGTCTGATTAGCAAGTTTGCAGATGATATTAAGATTGGTGGAGTTGCAGATCGCGAGGAGGACTGTCAGAGAATACAAAAAAATATAGATAAATTGGAGAGTTGGGCAGATAAATGGCAGATGGAGTTCAATCCAGGCAAATGCGAGGTGATGAATTTTGGAAAATCAAAGTCAAGAGCGGACTGTATGGTCAATGGTAGGGTCTTGGGGAAAATTGATGTGCAGAGAGATCTGGGAGTTCAGGTCCATTGTACTCTGAAGGTGGCAACGCAGGTTGATAGAGTGGTAAAGAAGGCGTACAGCATGCTTGCCTTCACCGGCCAGGGTATTGAGTACAAGAGTTGGCAGGCCATGTTACAGTTGTATAGGACTTTGGTTAGGCAACATTTGGAATACTACGTGCAGTTCTGGTCGCCACATTACCATAAGGATGTGGATGCTTTGGAGAGGCTGCAGAGGAGGTTCACCAGGATGTTGCCTGGTATGGATGGTGCTAGCTATGAAGAAAGGTTGAGTATATTAGGATTGTTTTCGTTGGAAAGACGGAGGTTGAGGGAGGACCTAATTGAGGTCGACAAAATTCTGAGAGGTATGGACAGGGTGGATAGCAACAAGCTTTTCCCAAGAGCGGGGGTGTCAGTTACAAGGGGTCACGATTTCACGGTGAGAGGGGGAAAGTTTAAGGGAGATGTGCGTGGAAAGTTTTTTATGCAGACGGTGGTTGGTGCCTGGAACGCTTTACCAGCGGTGGTGGTAGAGGCGGGCAAGATAGCATCATTAAATGGTGTGAATTCAAGGGACGATGCTGGATAATTGTTCTCTGTTTAATGTACGACACTTTTTAAATCGGCTTCGTTGATGTGAGGGCAATAAGTATATATTCTGTTTCATGTTAGAAACGATTAAATGTTTACTGTTGCGAGGAGTACGCAGTTTAAGTAAACTAATGTTAATCCATGAAGCAGCATTAATAGTTTAATGTAGGACTTTTTGTTGAGTCTGTTGACGGGAGGATTCTGTTTATATCGCCCCTGTTTCATCTAGTGCATTGTTTAAATAGAGTCTATTTACAGGAGAGCACTAGTTAAATATACTTTTTGTTTACTGCAAAACAGGATATTTACTGTTGCAACAGGATTAGATAATTAACCCTCTCAATCATAGAACATAGAACATAGAACGATACAGCGCAGTACAGGCCCTTCGGCCTATGATGTTGCACCGACATGGAAAAAAACTAAAGGCCATCTAACCTACACTATGCCATGATCATCCATATGCTTATCCAATAAACTTTTAAATGCCCTCAATGTTGGCGAGTTCACTACTGTTGCAGGTAGGGCATTCCACGGTCTCACCACACTTTGCATAAAAACCTACCTCTGACGTCTGTCCTATATCTATTACCCCTCAATTTAAGGCGATGTCCCCTCGTGCTAGCCACCTCCATCCGCGGGAGAAGGCTCTCGCTGTCCACCCTATCTAACCCTCTGATCATTTTGTATGCCTCTATTAAGTCACCTCTTAACCTTCTTCTCTCTAACGAAAACAACCTCAAGTCCATCAGCCTTTCCTCATAAGATTTTCCCTCCATACCAGGCAACATCCTGGTAAATCTCCTCTGCACCCGTTCCAAAGCTTCCACGTCATTCCTATAATGAGGCGACCAGAACTGTACGCAATACTCCAAATGCGGCCGTACCAGAGTTTTATACAGCTGCAACATGACCTCATGGCTCCGGAACTCAATCCCTCTACCAATAAAGGCCAACACACCATAGGCCTTCTTCACAACCCTATCAACCTGGGTGGCAACTTTCAGGGATCTATGTACATGGACACCGAGATCCCTCTGCTCATCCACACTACTAAGAATTTTACCATTAGCCAAATATTCCGCATTCCTGTTATTCTTTCCAAAGTGAATCACCTCACACTTCTCTACATTAAACTCCATTTGCCACCACTCAGCCCAGCTCCGCAGCTTATCTATGTCCCTCTGTAACCTGCAACATCCTTCCACACTGTCTACAACTCCACCGACTTTAGTGTCGTCTGCAAATTTACTCACCCAAACTTCTGTGCCCTCCTCTAGGTCATTTATAAAAATGACAAACAGCAACGGCCCCAGAAAAGATCCTTGTGGTACGCCACTCGTAACTGTCGCCATTCTGAACATTTGCCCATCAACCACCATCCTCTGTCTTCTTTCAAAAAGCCAATTTCTGATCCACATCTCTAAATCACCTTCAATCCCCAGCCTCCGTATTTTCTGCAATAGACGACCGTGGGGAACCTTATCAAACGCTTTACTGAAATCCATATACACCACATCAACTACTCTACCCTCGTCTACCTGTTCAGTCACCTTCTCAAAGAACTCGATAAGGTTTGTGAGGCATGACCTACCCTTCACAAAACCATGCTGACTATCCTTAATCATATTATTGCTATCTAGATGATTATCAATCGTATCTCTTATAATCCTCTCCAAGACTTTACCCACAACAGACGTGAGGCTCACCGGCCTATACTTACCGGGGTTATCTCTACTCCCCTTCTTGAACAAAGGGACCACATTTGCTATCCTCCAGTCCTCTGGCACTATTCCTGTTGCCAATGATGACATAAAAATCAAAGCCAAAGGCTTAGCAATCTCTTGCCTGGCTTCCCAGTGAATCCTAGGATAAATCCCATCAGGCCCCGGGGACTTATCTATTTTCACCTTTTCCAGAATTGCCAACACTTCTTCCCTACGCACCTCAGTGCCATCTATTGTAATAGCCTGGGTCTCAGCATTCTCCTCCACAACATTATATTTTTCCTGAGTGAATACTGAAGAAAAGTATTCATTTAGTATCTCGCTTATCTCCTCAGCCTCCACACACAACTTCCCACCACTGTCCTTGACTGGCCCTACTCTTACCCTAGTCATTCTTTTATTCCTGACATACCTTTAGAAAGCTTTTGGGTTTTCCTTGATCCTACCTGCCAAAGACTTCTCATGTCCCCTCCTTGCTCGTCTTAGCTCTCTCTTTAGATCCTTCCTTGCTTCCTTGTAACTATCAAGCGCCCCAACTGAAACTTCACGTCTCATCTTCATATAGGCCTCCTTCTTCCTCTTAACAAGAGATTCCACTTCTTTGGTAAACCACGGTTTCGTCGCTCGACACCTTCCTCCCTGCCTGACTGGTACGTACTTATCAAGAACATGCAATTGCTGTTACTTGAACAAGCTCCACATATCCAGTGTGCCCAACCCTTGCAGCCTACTTCTCCATCCTACACATCCTAAGGCATGTCTAATTGCATCATAATTGCCCTTCTCACAGCTATAACTCTTGCCCTGCGGGGTATACTTATCCCTTTCCATCACTAACGTAAAGGTCACCGAATTGTGGTCACTGTTCCCAAAGTGCTCACCTACCTCCAGATCTAACACCTGGCCTGGATCATTACGCAAAACCAAATCCAATGTGGCCTCGCCTCTTGTTGGCCAGTCAACATATTGTGTCAGGGAACCCTCAAGCACAGATTGTACGAAGAACGACCCATCTAATGTACTCGAACTATATCATTTCCAGTCAATATTTGGAAAGTTAAAGTCACCCATAACAACTACCCTGTTACTTTCGCTCTTTCCCAGAATTATCTTCGCCATCCTTTCCTCTACATCCCTAGAACTATTAGGTGGCCTATAGAAAACTCCCAACAGGGTGACCTCTCCTTTCAGTTTCTAACCTCAGCCTTACTACCTCGGAAGAAGAGTCCCCATCTAGCATCCTTACCGCCACCGTAATACTGTCCTTGACTAGCAGCGCCACAACTCCCCTTCTTTTGCCCCCTTCTCTGAGCTTAATACACCTAAACCCCGGAACATGCAACAACCATTCCTGTCCATGCTCTATCCATGTCTCTGAAATGGCCACAACATCGAAGTCCCAGGTACCAATCCATGCTGCCAGTTCCCCTACCTTATTTCGTATACTCCTGGCATTAAAGTAGACACACTTCAAATACCTACCTGAACACTGGCACCCTCCTGCGAAGTCAAATCTGTGCTCCTCACCTCTATACTCTCAATCTCTCGTACCCCAAACCTACAATCAAGGTTCCCATGCCCCTGCTGAATTAGTTTAACCCCCCCCCCCCCCCAAGAGCACTAACAAATCCCCACCCCCCAGGATATTGGTGCCCCTCAGGTTCAGATGTAGACCATCCTGTCTATAGAGGTCCCACCTTCCCCAGAAAGAGCCCCAGTTATCCAGAAATCGGAATCCCTCCCGCCTGCACCATCCCAGTAGCCACGTGTTTAATTGCTCCCTCTCCCTATTCCTCATCTCACTATCACGTGGCGCGGGCAACAACCCAGAGATAACAACTCGTTTTGTTCTCGCTCTGAGCTTCCATCCTAGCTCCCTAAAGGCCTGCCTGACATTCTTGTCCCCTTTCCTACCTATGTCGTTAGTGCCAATGTTAATGTAAATGTCACTTGACAACAGCCCCTCCACAAACCACATTCAAATTAGGCTGACCGCCCTGCACGTATGCAAATTTACCCAGAACAGCTGATCAGTAGCTCTGCTCTGCTGCCCTCTGCTGGATGCTTGCCTTCACTCAAACTCCTTGGGTCTCCTTCGCAGGTACACCTTCAAATTAGGCTGACCGCACTGCACGTATGCAAATTTCCCCAGAACAGCTGATCAGTAGCTCTGCTCTGCTGCCCTCTGCTGGTTGCTTGCCTTCACTCAAACTCCTTGGGTCTCCTTCGCAGGTACATCTTCAAATTGGGCTGACCGCACTGCACGTATGCAAATTTCCCCAGAACAGCTGATCAGTTGCTCTGCTCTGCTGCCCTCTGCTGGATCTTGCTCCATTATTCCCGGGATGATGGATGATCTGTCTGGACACGGTTAAAATTTCCTATCCTTTCACAAAACACTTGACTCCCTTGTAGATCAGAATATTCTGTACCTGACCCCCGAATAAATCCAAAAACCGATAACCCACTGCCCTCGTGCAAAGAAACGTCCCATAGTCTAATGATCCCCGGAGAGATAAACAAAACCCTACCCCGGTATTAAATGAGAGACCCACAATTGATAACCTCTGTCTAGTTCCAGGTTCCACAATGCAGCGAACCATTGTCTCAGCATCCAAATTGTCACGCTCCTTAATGATCGCTCAGTGATCAACCATTGCGCTCCCCTAAAACATTTGTGATGACTTCTACAACATATACTATGGCCAGAATGATATCACCCCCTCGTTTCAGCGTTCCTCAACGATTCATTGTGGGAATACAAACAGCCATTTTGTTCAGTTTACTTAGCCACTCATAGGAACCACTTTATCTTACTATTTTCCTGTCCCTTCTACCTCTTCCACTCTCCCTTCTATCTGCTTAGCTGCCACTTAGTCATTCACGCATCCTTGTTCTTTTATGTATTCTCATTCCTGCCTGATATTATTTCATTTTATGTTTTCTTTTGTTGTGATCCCAGTTGGTGCTATAACTTGCGAGCAGTTCCAAGAATGGGACCGTGGCTGTTAGGATGACATTTAAAAACTATAAAACTTCGAGGAACCGAGTCACAGGACCGCTAATCGGTTTTACAAGAAAAAACATTTATTGAACATGAAAAATTTGATCATGACACAATACTAATATACATCACATTTATCTTAACAAAGACAAACAGATTTTAAAATTAAAACGGATTACAAATTGCATCTAAAGCTGCAATGGCCTCGTTAAGCCAAGGCCCATTAAGTGCAAAGATTGGCTGTGGTGAAATGCAGACTCGACAAACTGAACCCCAATTCATTTTCTGTGGTGACTCCTCAGAAGCCCCGCCTCCCCCTGATGATTGCCATGTTAGATTTTCCAAACTCCACTCCCAAAGACACGCCTGAAAATCGTCAGTCACAACATTACAATCCAGCAGCGGTTTGCATGCCGAGTTCTAGTCACGGTTTTCGACATGACTCTTATAAGCAATGATTTTGCGTCACTTTTAAAAACGATTCCACTATCTAGGTTTCACCGCCTCCCATTAGAATTTATTTGCCTTGAATGTTGTACAGGGTGTTCACAGTTGCTTTCAATCTCACTTTCAGGACTCTATTCAACTGAAATCTATATTTTGATTCACCTCTGAAGTCTGCTTTCTATTTAAATCTAATCCCTGGAAATGAGTATTTCAATCACAAGTTTCCTGTTTCTGAAGTTGAATCCCCCTGAAGACTACGGTGGGCTCTGTTCTCCTAACTTCTGTCTTCTTACGACATTCGTAATGTCACAATTCCCTGATTATCAGAACTGCTTCTCGTACTTTAGGAAGCTGCATCTTCCAGCTTCCTTGTTGTGCTCTGCCCTCATTCCGTCAGAGTTGAAAGATGGTCACTCACTGGTTTTGTGGCTCTACCGCTCTGTCGCTCTATCTTTGTTATGGGCCAGGGTTTAGAGATGTCCAAACTGTGTCATGGTGTTCATCTGACCCACAACTTTTAATAGATTGTGGTATGGCGAGCATAACGGCCCAGTCTACAGGTATGGTACAGCATAAATGGAAAAGTATTTTTAAAGCAAATCAATGTTTATTCTATTAACTCAACTTACCCTTTTTAACACATACAATGAACATCTTGGCAACCATTAATTCAAACACAACCGCCAAATAATACAACGCGAAGTAATCCTTTAATCTTTCCTTTTAACATCACTAAGGCTTAAAACACCTTTTACCAGAAACGCATCAGGTTAAAGTCACTACTATTATTAGTTTTAAATCACCAGGATCGATTTACAGTCTTTACATTACAGAGAGAGATTCATACACATTCTGGCTGTAGTATTAAACACTAATTTCTTAAAGGTACTCTCACATGACACCTCCCTCCAAGAAAAAAAAATAACCCATCAGATTAAAGATGGTTTCATTTTTCACCTTTTCACTATCCTTTAAGAAATGCACACAGTAAATATACTTTTTCATTTAAAAAAAAACACGCGCAAAAAGGAATAATAATATAGTCCAATATTTATGTTTTTCTTCCTCCAACAGAAATTGCTTCCGTTCATCACATTCGCGCCAAAGCGTCGGCTATCACGCTTTCTCGTCCTGCCACATGTACTATTTATAATGGTAATGCAACAATAAACTCCAGCGAAACAGCCGTGCATTGTTATTCCGGATTCGCTCCAAAAACGTCAATGGATTAAGGTCAGTATATATAGCGGTGTCAGACGGATTGCTGGTCACATAACTGTTGCAAAGCCAGCACCAAACTCAAACCCTCCTTCTCAATCGTGGAATACCTTTTCTGGAGGGAATTCAATTTCTTTGAAAAATAAATAATTGCCCCTCTAGCACTTCGTCGACGTCTTGTAGAAGCAACGCACCTACACGCACATCACTTGCATCAACCGTCACTTTGAATGGTTTGGTATAATTTGGGATCGCTAACACAGGAGCAGTCGTTAACACAGCCTTCAGGCCGTCAAATACCTGTTGACACTCCGCTGTCCACTGGAATTAGTTACACATCTTGAGCAAGTCCGTTAGTGGAGCAACCACACTGCTGTAATTTGGTACAAATTTCCGATAAAATCCACTCAAACCAAGAAATCCCATTCTTTACCATGGTGTCGAGGGTATTGTAAACTCCTCAATAACTGTTGGTTTCATATCCCGTGTGACCATTCGGCCCTATTCCATTGTATGGCCAAGGAACGTGACTTGGGCCTTTCCAAATTCACATTTGGCTAGGTTTATCACCACACCCGCCTCCTGAAGTCGATTGAATACCTCCATCAGATGTTTTAAATGTTCTTTCCATATCTGGCTTAAAATTACCAGATCGTCGATGTATACCGTACAACTGGGTAATCCTGAAACGACTTTGTTGGCAAAACGTTGAAATGTGGCTGGCGCTATTTTCATTCCAAAAGGCATAACTTTGAATTGGTACATACCATCTGGAGTGACAAAAGCTGAAATCTCTTTCGGCCATTCGGATAAAGATACTGTCAGTACTCTTTAAGTAAATCCATCTTGGAAATAAAAGCTGATTGTCCCACTTTCTCAATGCAAACCTCCAAACGTGGAATAGGATAAGAGTCCTTTCTTGGAACTGCATTAAACTTTCTATAGTTCACACATAACCCTTGGGCACCGTCTGGTTTAGGTACCATCACTATGGTTGAGCTCCATTGGCTGCAACCCTCCAATAATGCCATGCATACTCTCGATCTCTTTGTTTCCATGTTCCAATTGTAAAGTGTTAAGTCTATATGGATGTTGTTTGATCTACATCATGCATAGCCATTTTACTACTTCCCAATTTATTTCCACAAACTTCCGCTGTGATATTAATAGCTCGTTCAGGTCAGTTTGTTTTTCCTCTGGAATGTAACTCAACAATTTATCCCAATTTTTAAGAACATCCTCGAGTTGAGGGATGTCAAATTGACAGTCATCAGGATTTGGTCTGTTACTTTGTGTTAAAATCGTTAAAACCTCCTCCTTATCCTCTCCTTCCTTTTCAAAGTACCTTTTAAGCAGATTCACAAAGAAAAGAGAACATAGAACATTACAGCGCAGTACAGGCCCTTCGGCCCACGATGTTGCGCCGTCCTGTGAAACACCTCTAAAGTCCCTCTACACTATTCCCTTATCGTCCATATGCATATCCAATGACCATTTGAATGCGTTTAGTGTTGGCGAGTCCACTACTGTTGCAGGCAGAGCATTCCACGCCCTTACTACTCTCTGAGTAAAGAACCTACCTCTGACATCTGTCCGATATCTATCTCCCCTCAATTTAAAGCTATGTCCCCTCGTGCTGGACATCACCATCCGACGAAAAAGGCTCTCACTGTCCACCCTATCTAATCCTCTGATCATCTTGTATGCTTCAATTAAGTTACCTCTTAACCTTCTTCTCTCTAACGAAAACAACCTTATCTCCTTCAGCCTTTCCTCATATGACCTTCCCTCCGTACCAGGCAACATTCTTGTAAATCTCCTCTGTACCTTTTCCAATGCTTCCACATCCTTCCTATAATGTGGCGACCAGAACTGCACACCATACTCCAAATGCGGCCGCACCAGAGTTTTGTACAACTGCAACATGACCTCATGGCTCCGAAACTCAATTCCTCTACCAATAAAAGCTAACACACCGTACGCCTTCTTAAGAAACCTCTCAACCTGGGTGGCAAATTTCATGGATCTATGGACATGGACACCGAGATCTCTAAGCTGGTCCACACTACTAAGAATCTTACCATTAGCCCAGTACTCTGCCTTTCTGTATTTCCTTCCAAAATGAATCACCTCACACTTTTCTGCATTAAACTCAATTTTCCACCATATCAGCCCAGCCCTGCAGCTTATCTATGTCCCTCTGTAACTTGTAACATCCTTCTGCACTGTCCACAACTCCACCGACTTTAGTGTCATCTGCAAATTTACTCACCCATCCTTCTACGCCCTCCTCCAGGTCATTAATAAAAATGACAAACAGCAACGGTCCCCAAACAATCCTTGTGGCACACCACTAGTAACTGGACACCAGTCAGAGCATTTCCCATCAACCACCACTCTTTGTCTTCTATCAGCTAGCCAATTTCTGATCCAAACTGCTAAATCACCCTGAATCCAATGCCTCTGTATTTTCTGCAATAGACTACCGTGGGGAACCTTATCAAACGCTTTACTGAAATGCATATACACCACATCAACTGCTTTACCCTCATCCATCTGTTTGGTCACCTTCCCGAAGAACTCAATGAGGTTTGTGAGGCACGACCTACCTTTCACAAAACCATGTTGACTATCTCGAATCAAATTATTCCTTTCCAGATGATTATACATCCGATCTCTTACAAACCTTTCCTAGACTTTTCCCACAACAGAAGTAAGGCTCACTGGCCTATTGTTACCGGGGTGATCTCTACTTCCCTTCTTGTACAAGGGGACAACATTTGCTATCCTCCAGTCCTCTGGCACTCTTCCTATAGACAAAGATGACTTAAAGTTCAAAGCCAAAGGCTCAACAATCCCCTCTCTAGCTTCCCAGAGAATCCTAGGATAAATCCCATCAGGCCCAGGGGACTTATCTATTTTCACACTTTCCAGAATCGCTAACACCTCCTCCTTATGAACCTCAAGCCCTTCTAGTCTAGTAGCCAGTATCTCAGTATTCTCCTCGACAACGTTGTCTTTTTCCTGTGTGAATACTGACGAAAAATACTCATTTAGCACCTCTCCCGTCTCCTCGGACTCTACGCACAACTTCCCACTACTGTCCTTGACTGGCAATACTCTTACCTTAGTCATTCTTTTATTCCTGACATACCTATAGAAAGCTTCAAAGTTATCCTTGATCCTACCTGCCAAAGACTTCTCATGTTCTCGCTTGGCTCTTCTTAGCTCTCTCTTTAGAGCCTTCCTAGCTAACTTGTAACTCACAAGCGACCCAACTGAACTATCACGTCTCATCTTCACATAAGCCTCCTTCTTCCTCTTGACAAGTGATTCAATTGCTTTAGAGACCCATGGTCCCTCACTCGACCACTTCCTCCCTGCCTAACGGGTACATACTTATCAAGGACACGCAGTAGCTGTTCCTTGAACATGCTCCACATTTCCATTGTGTCAATTCCCTGCAGTTTTCCTCTCCAGGCGATGCATCCTAAGTCTTGCCTCATCGCATCATAATTGCCTTTCCCCCAACAATAACTCTTTCCATGCAGTTTATACCGTTCCCTTTCCATCGCTAAAGTAAACGTAATCGAATTGTGGTCACAATCACCAAAATGCTCACCTACCTCCAAATCTAACACCTGTCCTGGTTCATTACCCAGTACCAAATCAAATATGGCCTCTCCTCTTGTTGGCCTACCTACATACTGCATCTGGAAGCCCTCCTGCACACCTTGGACAAAAACGGATCCATCTAAAGTACTCGAACTATAGTGTTTCCAGTCAATATTTGGAAAGTTAAAGTCCCCCATAACAACTACCCTGCTATTTTCGCTCCTATCCAGAAACATCTTTACAATCTTTTCCTCTACATCTCTGGAACTTTTCGGAGGCCTATAGAAAAGCCCTAACAGTGTGACCTCTCCTTTCCTGTTTCTTAACTCAGCCCATACTACCTCAGTATTCGAGTCCTTATCAAATGTCCTCTCAGCCACCGTAATACTGTCCTTGACTAACAATGCCACCCCTCCCCCTCTCTTACCACCTTCCCTGAACTTACTGAAATATCTAAACCCCGGCACCTGCAACAAACATTCCTCGCCCTGCTCTATCCATGTCTCCGAAATTACCACAACATCGAAGTCCCAGGTACTAACCGATGCCGCAAGCTCACCCACGTTATTCCGGATGCTCCTGGCATTGAAGTAGACGCACTTTAGACCACCTTCCTTCCTGCCGGTACACTCCTGCAATTTTGACACACTCGGTGAGTTTTCCTTCTGCCTGGCGTTTTAACCACATTATTCACCTCAGTTAATTTACTTTCAATGTGTTAAGGTCTACAAATCCTTGTTTTTAAAGGTGCACCTACCACTGGTAACAACACTAAAACTTTATCTCCAATGGTAAAACTACAAACTTTGGATTTCTTGTCCGTGACCCGTTTCAGCACGGTTTGTGCAACTTTTAAATTTCATCTCTTCAAATCACCTGCTCTATGTAATCATTCCCTGAAATTGGACACGTAATCCAATGACGTAATTTCCGATTTCTCACTCACCATTTTTTGCTTAATCAATTTGAGAGGTCCTCTTACCTCATGACCAATAAATAGTTCAGAAGGACTAAATTTGGTTGACTCATTCGGTGCATCCATAATTGCAAACAGTACACATGGAATTCCTTTATCCCAATCCTCTCGATAACCTTGACAATAAGCCCTCAACATTGTCTTTATTGTCTGATGCCACTTTTCTAACACTCCCTGTAATTCGGGATGGTGCGCAGTTGATACAAATTGTTTTATTCCTAAGCTATCCAGAACTTTTTCGATTACTCTGGAGGTAAAATTTGATCCTTGATCCGATTGTATTTCTGTTGGTAGTCGATTCTAGTAAAGAATTTATGTTACTCCTTCAAAATATTTTTAGCTGTAATACTACCTTCTGGAATGGCCTCTGGAAACCTAGTAGACATATCCATTATACTCAAAAGAAATTGATTGCCACTTTATCTTTTAGGTAGCGGTACTAGGCAATTAATTAGGACCCTTGGAAAAGGTTCCTCAAATGCTGGAATAGGTATTAAAAGCTCTGCTGTTATCACTGCTTGAGGTTTCCCCACCATTTGACATGTCTGACATGATTGACAAAAATTAACTACATCTTTTTGTAGTCCAGGGCAATAAAAATGTATTTGTATTTTAGCTTGATTTTTCCTTATTTCCAAATGGCCTCCCACTGGTACCACATGTGCAACTCCTTTCCGTACCCAACCGGCAATACTACTTGTTGAACTTCTGCCGGCTTTTGATCCGCCGACATATGTAAAGGTCTCCATTTTTTCATTAAGACATTTCTTTTCCGGTAATGACACAGTGGTATACACACAGAATCCATTTTTCGTGTATGCTTTCTGATATATCCGTTTAATTTCTATATCTTTTAAGATATAAATTTAAGATAAATGGTGGAAGATATAGAGGGGATGTCAGAGGTAGGTTCTTTAACAAGAGAGTAGTGGGGGCATGGAATGCACTGCCTGTGGTAGTAGTTGAGTCGGAAAAGTTAGGGACCTTCAAACGGCTATTGGATAGGTACTTGGATTAGGGTAGAATAAGGGAGTGTAGGTTAACTTCTTAAGGGCAGCACGGTAGCATTGTGGATAGCACAATTGCTTCACAGCTCCAGGGTCCCAAGTTCGATTTCGACTTAGGTCACTGTCTGTGTGGAGTCTACACATCCTCCCCGTGACTGCGTGGGTTTCCTCCGGGTACTCCGGTTTCCTCCCACAGTCCAAAGATGCGCAGGTTGGGTGGATTGGCCATGAAAAATTGTCCAAAATTCTATGATTAACCTAGGACAAAAGATCGGCGCAACATCGTGGGCCGAAGGGCCTGTTCTGTGCTGTATTTCTCTATCTCTATCTATCTATCTTTCTGTTGTAACTCCGCCAATTTTCCTGAACTAAAAATATCAGCCTCATCCCAAACTTATTCTTGTACTTTTTCAACCATCTGATGAAAAATCGTTTCTGATAATTGCACTTCAACATCATCTTCACTATTTGAGTTCTCCTCTTGTCTTAACTTGTGACTTTGGGACCTTGTAACTACACAATCCGGAAAATATCCCTGGTAATCGTCCTTCAACAATCCCGTTGACTAATTTTGCACTGGCTTATCAACCACAGTAGGCATTACTCCCACCTGCGATCCAGCTATATCATTAGCCAAGATAAACTGTACTCCTTGACAAGCTTGTTTCTCTATTGCTCCTACTACCACTTCACCACTCGTCACTGGACTTTCCAACCTTACCTCATATCAATGAACACTGCTCCTCCCACCCTGAATTCCACATTTTACCACCTCTTACATAGAACGATACAGCGCAGTACAGGCCCTTCGGCCCTCGATGTTGCACCGACATGGAAAAAATCTAAAGGCCATCTAACCTACACTATTCCCTGATCATCCATATGCTTATCCAATAAATTTTTTAATTCCCTCAATGTTGGCGTGTTCACTACTGTTGCAGGTAGGGCATTCCACGGCCTCACCACTCTTTGCGTAAAAAACACACCTCTGACCTCTGTCCTATATCTATTACCCCTCAATTTAAGGCTATGTCCCCTCGTGCTAGCCACCTCCATCCGCGGGAGAAGGCTCTCGCTGTCCACCCTATCTAACCCTCTGATCATGTTGTATGCCTCTATTAAGTCACCTCTTAACCTTCTTCTCTCTAACGAAAACAACCTCAAATCCATCAGCCTTTCCTCATAAGATTTTCCCTCCATACCAGGCAACATCCTGGTAAATCTCCTCTGCACCCGTTCCAAAGCTTCCACGTCCTTCCTATAATGAGGCGACCAGAACTGTACGCAATACTCCAAATGCGGCTGTACTAGAGTTTTCTACAACTGCAACATGACCTCATGGCTCCGGAACTCAATCCCTCTACCAATAAAGGCCAACACACCATAGGCCTTCTTCACAACCCTATCAACCTGGGTGGCAACTTTCAGGGATCTATGTACATGGACACCGAGATCCCTCTGCTCATCCACAGTACCAAGAATTTTACCATTAGCCAAATATTCCGCATTTCTGTTATTCTTTCCAAAGTGAATCACCTCACACTTCTCCACATTAAACTCCATTTGCCACCTCTCAGCCCAGCTCTGCAGCTTATCTATGTCCCTCTGTAACCTGCAACATCCTTCCGCACTGTCTACAACTCCACCGACTTTAGTGTCGTCTGCAAATTTACTCACCCATCCTTCTGCGCCCTCCTCTAGGTCATTTATAAAAATGACAAACAGCAACGGCCCCAGAACAGATCCTTGTGGTACGCCACTCGTAACTGAACTCCATTCTGAACATTTCCCATCAACTACCACCCTCTGTCTTCTTTCAACTAGCCAATTTCTGATCCACATCTCTAAATCACCCTCAATCCCCAGCCTCCGTATTTTCTGCAATAGACGACCGTGGGGAACCTTATCAAACGCTTTACTGAAATCCATATACACCACATCAACTGCTCTACCCTCGTCTACCTGTTCAGTCACCTTCTCAAAGAACTCGATAAGGTTTGTGAAGCATGACCTACCCTTCACAAAACCATGCTGACTGTCCCTAATCATATTATTCCTATCTAGATGATTATAAATCGTATCTTTTATAATCCTCTCCAAGACTTTACCCACCACAGACGTTTGGCTCACCGGCCTATAGTTACCGGGGTTATCTCGACTCCCCTTCTTGAACAAAGGGACCACATTTGCTATCCTCTAGTCTTCTGGCACTATTCCTGTAGCCAATGATGACCTAAAAATCAAAGCCAAAGGCTCAGCAATCTCTTCCCTGGCTTCCCAGAGAATCCTAGGATAAATCCCATCCGGCCCCGGGGACTTATCTATTTTCATCTTGTCCAGAATTCCCAACACTTCTTCCCTACGCACCTCAATGCCATCTACTCTAATAGCCTGGGTTTCAGCATTCTCCTCCACAATATTATCTTTTTCTTGAGTGAATACTGACGAAAAGTATTCATTTAGTATCTCGCTTATCTCCTCAGCCTCCACACACAGCTTCCCACCACTGTCCTTGACTGGCCCCACTCTTACCCTAGTCATTCTTTTATTCCTGACATACCTATAGAAAGCTTTTGGGTTTTCCTTGATCCTACCTGCCAAAGACTTCTCATGTCCCCTCCTTGCTCGTCTCAGCTCTCTCTTTAGATCCTTCCTCGCTTCCTTGTAACTATCAAGCGCCCCAACTGAAACTTCACGCCTCATCTTCACATAGGCCTCCTTCTTCCTCTTAACAAGAGATTCCACTTCTTTGGTAAACCACGGTTCACTCGCTCGACCCCTTCCTACCTGCCTGACTGGTACGTACTTATCAAGAACATGCAATAGCTGTTCCTTGAACAAGCTCCACATATCCATGTGCCCAACCCTTGCAGCCTACTTCTCCAACCAACACATCCTAAGTCATGTCTAATGGCATCATAATTGCCCTTCCCCCAGCTATAACTATTGCCCTGCGGGGTATACTTATCCCTTTCCATCACTAACGTAAAGGTCACCGAATTGTGGTCACTGTTTCCAAAGTGCTCACCTACCTCCAGATCTAACACCTGGCCTGGTTCATTACCCAAAACCAAATCCAATGTGGCCTCGCCTCTTGTTGGCCTGTCAACATATTGTGTCAGGAAACCCTCCTGCACACATTGTACAAAGAATGACCCATCTAATGTACTCGAACTATATCTTTTCCAGTCAATATTTGGAAAGTTAAAGTCTCCCATAACAACTACCCTGTTACTTTCGCTCTTTTCCAGAATCATCTTCGCCATCCTTTCCTCTACATCCCTAGAACTATTAGGTGGCCTATAGAAAACTCCCAACAGGGTGACCTCTCCTTTCCTGTTTCTAACCTCAGCCCATACTACCTCAGAAGAAGAGTCCCCTTCTGGCATCCTTTCCGCCACCGTAATACTGTCCTTGCCGAGCGCACCCGCCCAGCCAGCCTGGTAGCCCCCGCCCATGGCGCCAAGCATTCTACCACCACTGATTACCCCCTCCCGCTCGAACATACAGAAGCAAAACATACCAATCCCCACAAACACAAAGAAAAATAGTCCACCCACTATGGCCCATTAATAACGAAGTCTAACCGCATACAGAACTGAGCACAGGACTTCGTGCAAAAACAATAGATACAGTACCCAAAGAGAAAAGAAATTTAGCAGCATAATAAGTACACATCCAACAGAAGGCAGCAGAGCAGAACTTCTGATAGGCTGTTCCGGGGAGATTTGCATACGTCCAGTACGGTCAGCGTAAGTTGAAGGTGGTTTGTGAAGTTGTTGTTCTCGAGTGACAGCGGCAGTCAGTGCAGGGATCCCTTGTGGTCGTTCCCCTCTGTTACAAGTATACCGGTTTAGATGCTGTTGCGAGGGACGACTTAGAAGGGGTAAGCAATAGGGCACTGGTCACTGGCACAGAGTCTTTCCCTGTTGTTCTGAAGGGAAGGTAAGAGGAACACAGCACTTGTCATTGGGGGCGCCATCGTTAGAGGAACAGACAGGAGGTTCTGTGGGAACGAAAGAGACTCAGGGTTCGTGATGTCTCTGATCGTGTTTTTGGATCCTTAAGGGGGAGGGGGAGCAGGCCCAAGTCGTGGTCCACATAGGTACCAACGACATACGTAGGAAGAGAGATGGGGATTTGAGACTGAAATTCAGGGAGCTAGGGTGGAAGCTGAGAGCGAGAACAAACAGAGTTGTTATCTCTGGCTTGTTACCCGTGCCACGTGCTAGCGAAGTGAGAAATAAGGAGAGAGAGGAGTTGAACACGTGGCTCTAGGGATGGTGCAGGAGGGAGGGATTTGGTTTCGTGGATAATTGTGGCGCATTCTGGGGTAGGTGGGACCTCGACAAACAGGATGGTCTTCACCTGAACCAGAGGGGTACCAATATCCTGGGGGGGAGATTTGCTAGTGCTTTTCGTGAGGGCTTAAACTAATTCAGCAGGGGGAAGTGGACATAAATTGTAGTCCCAGTGTACATGATGTTGAGTGTAGTGAGGTCAGGGATAGGGTTAAAAGTTCGAAAGAGGGCACCGGCAAGAAAGACGCTGGTTTGAAGTGTGTCTACATCAACGCCAGGAGCATCCGGAATAAGGTGGGTGAGCTTGCAGTATGGGTTGGTACCTGGGATCTCGATGTTGTGGCGATTTCGGAGACAAGGGTAGAGAAGGGACAGGAATAGTTGTTGCAGGTTGCAGGGTTTAGATGTTACTGTAAGAACGGAGAAGATGGTAAAAGAGGGGGGTGGGGTGAGGCATTGTTAATCAAGGAAAGTATCACGGCGGTAGAAAGGACGTTTGAGGACTCGTCTACTGAGGTCGTATGGGCAGAGGTTAGGAAGAGGAGAGGTAACCCTGTTGGGGGTTCTCTATAGACTTCCGAATAGTTCCAGAGATGTAGAGGAAAGGATTGCAAAGATGATTCTCGACAGCAGTGAGAGTAACAGGGTAGTTGTTATGGGGACTTTAACTTTCCAAATATTGACTAGAACTACTATAGTTAGAGTACTACAGAAGGGTCAGTTTTTTGTGCAATGTGTGCAGGAGGGTTTTCTGACACAGTATGCAGTCAGGCCAACAAGGGGCGAGGCCACATTGGATTTGGTACTGGGTAATGAACCAGGCCAGGTGTTAGATTGAGATGTGGGTGAGCACTTTGGTGATAGTGATCACAATTCGGTTACGTTTACTTTAGCAATAGGCAGGGATAGATATACAGCAAGGCAAGAATTATAGCTTGGGGAAAGGCAATTATGAAGCTATTCGGCAAGGTTTAGGATGTATAGGACGGGGAAGGAAACTGCAGTGGATGGGTACAATCGAAATGTGGAGCTTTTTCAAGGAACGGCTACTGCGTGTCCTTGATAAGCATGTACCTGTCAGGCAGGGATGAAGTTGTAGAGCAAGGGAACCGTGGTTTACTAAGGAAGTTGAAGCACTTGTCAAGAGGACGAAGAAGGCTTATGTTAGGATGAGACATGAAGGCTCAGTTAGGGCACTTGAGAGTTACAAGTTAGCCAGGAAGGACCTAAAGGGAGAGTTAAGAAGAGCGAGGAGAGGACACGAAATGTCATTGGCGGATAGGATCAAGGAAAACCCTAAGGTTTTCTATAGGTATATCAGGAACAGAAGAATGACTAGAGTAAGATTATGGAAAATCAAGGATAGTAGCGGAAAGTTGTGTGTGGAATCAGAGGTGATAGGGGAAGCGTCAAATGGATATTTTTCATCAGTGTTTACACTGGAGAAAGACAATGTTGTCGAGGAGAATACTCAGGTTCAGGCGACCAGGCTAGATGGAATTGAGGTTCACAAGGAGGAGGTGATAGCAATTTTGGAAAGTGGAAAAATAGATAAGTCCCCTGGGTCAGATGGGATTTATCCTAGGTTTCTCTGTGAAGCCAGGGAGGAGATTGCAGAGCCTTTGTCCTTGATCTTTATGTCGTCTTTGTTGACAGGAATAGTGCCGGAAGACTGGAGGATAGCAAATGTTGTCCCCTTGTTTAAGAAGGGGATTAGAGACAACACTGGTAATTATAGACCTGTGAGCCTTACGTCGGTTATGGGTAAAATATTGGAAAAGGTTATAAGAGATAGGGTTTTTAACCATCTTGAAAAGAACATGTTGATTAGCGATAATCAACACGGTTTTGTTTAGGGAAGGTCATGCCTGCAAAATCTTAATGCGTTTTTTGAGAAGGTGACCAAACAGGTGGATGAGGGTAAAGCGGTTGATGTGGTGTATATGGATTTCAGTAAGACGTTTGATAAGGCTACGGTAGTCTATTACAGAAAATACAGAAGTATTGGATTTTAGGTGATTTAGCGGTTTGGATCGGTAATTGGCTAGCTGAAAGAAGACAGAGGGTGATGGTTGATGGCAAATGTTCATCCTGGAGTTCAGTTACTAGTGGTGTACCGCAAAGATCTGTTTTGGGGCCACTGCTGTTTGTCATTTTTATAAGTGGCCTGGAAGAGGTTGTAGAAGGATGGGTTAGTAAATGTGCAGATGACACGAAGGTCGGTGGAGTTGTGGATAGTGCTGAAGGATGTTATAGGTTACAGAGGGACATAGATAAGCTGCAGAGCTGGGCTGACAGGTGGCAGATGGAGTTTAATGCGGAAAAGTGTGAGGTGGTTCTCTTTGGAAGGAGTAACAGGAATGCAGAGTACTGGGCTAATGGCAAGATTCTTGGTAGTGTAGATGAACAGAGAGATCTCGGCATCCAGGTACATAAATCCCTGAAATTTGCCACCCAGGTTAATAGGGCTGTTAAGAAGGCATATGGTGTGCTAGCCTTTATCAGTAGAGGGATTGAGTATCTGAGCCAGAAGTTCATGCTGCAGCTGTACATAACTCTGGTGCGGCCGCTCCTGGAGTACTGCGTGCAGTTCCGGTCACCACATTATAGGAAGGATGTGGAAGCTTTGGAAAGCATTCAGAGGAGATTTACTAGGATGGTTCCTGGTATGGAGGGAAGGCCTTACGAGGAAAGGCTCAGGGACTTGAGGTTGTTTTCGTTAGAGAGGAGAAGGCTGAGAGATGACTTAATAGATACATATAAGGTAGTCAGAGGGTTAGATAGGGTGGACAGTGAGATTCTCTTTCCTCGGATGGTGATGCCCAACACGAGGGGACATACCTTTAAATTGAAGGGTTGTAGATGTAGGACAGATGTCAGAGGCAGTTTCTTTACTCAGAGTGTAGTCGTGGTGGGGAACGCCCCGCCTGCAACAGTAGTACACTCGCCAACTTTAAGGTCATTTAAGTGGTCTCTGGATAGACATATGGATGAAAATGGAATAGTGTAGGCCAGATAGGCTTCAGATGGTTTCACAGGTCGGCCCACATCGAGGGCTGAAGGGCCCGTACGGCGCTGTAATGTTCTATGTTCTATGTTCTACAATTACTCGCCTCCAAATTCAATATCTTCCATCACTTGCCAATCTCCTGTCCTCAACGAAGTTCATCACCTCATCCGGGGTTCCAAATAGAGTTTTTGGCCCTCGTAAATGACCTACAAACGAGCTGGGTGCAGCATGCCGCACTTCACCCTCTTCATAAAGAGAGCTAATTTCACTTTACTGAAACTCACCTTCTTTTGGACTGTTTCGCACCCAAATTCTGATAAATGCGCACCTCGTTCTCTTACCATTAGCAGCTCCCGTCTGCCTCGCCCACCTCAATATCTTTTTCCTGTCCAGGATTGGTACCACCAT
Organism: Scyliorhinus canicula; assembly: GCF_902713615.1. Taxonomy (NCBI): domain Eukaryota; kingdom Metazoa; phylum Chordata; class Chondrichthyes; order Carcharhiniformes; family Scyliorhinidae; genus Scyliorhinus; species Scyliorhinus canicula. The sequence goes on from NW_024055717.1 coordinate 2,790,075, forward strand.
CACCCTCGACGTCTCATTTTTCAGCGGCTTTCTCATCAGCGCTCTGTGCGCCCTGTTACCTTCAATGGCCCAGCAAACACATCTTCCTCCAGCAGCTTGTCAAACATGTGCACCACATATACCCCTGCGTGTCATCCCTCGCTGCCCTCGGGGAGACCCACGATCCTCAGGTTCTGCCTGCGTGTCCTGTTCTGCAGATCCTTCACCTTCTCCTGCAGCTTTTTCTGAAGGTCCCTCATGAGATCCATCTCTGCTACCATCGCGGTTTTCTGGTCCTCGTGCTCGGGCACGTTCTCTTCCACCTTCTGGATCGCCTGACCCTGGGCTTCCAATCTCTGCTGCACCCGGACAATCCGCATCTTAATCGGATCCAGGTATTATTTTCTTTGCTTAGCAAAGCTCTCCTGCAGAAAATCCATTAACTTCTCCGTTGACCACTGGGCCGGCAATCCTAGTCCCTGAGCCTCCGCCATACTCTCCTATGCTGCAGTCTCCACCCCCTTCTTCAACCAACGATCTCTCCTTTTCAGACCACTTCTGGTACACGAATACATACATTAGTGGGGAATTCTTCTCCTCTACCTCACCGATCTCTTGTTTTGTCGATCAACTCCCCCTTAGAAGAAGGTTTGCGCAAGTAGAGGAGACAGAGCCGGTATGAAGCACATCCGTAGTGGGAAGTAAGTTGGAACTTGGTAATTGGGTGCAGTGATGTAATCAGGAAAGGTAAGTCTTATTCTGCTGTTTTTCAGTTAAAAGTGCAGTGCGTAGATTAGTGTCTGATTGGCTGAAGCTGCCCCCATACTAATTGCTGAGAGGCAGTTATCTATCAGTCACCTGAGGCCTGTTTAGGGGCAAAAAGGTGCACATTGTATTCTTCTCTTTTAAGCTTAGGCAGTGTGAGTCACCCTGGTTAGCTGGGATCTGTATAAAGGACAGCGAGAAAGCGCACTCAGTAAGCTTTGTGCAAGTCGAGGAGACACATCTAGATTGAGGCACATCCAGATTGGGAAGTTGGAACTTGGTAATTTTGTGCATTGAGGTAATTCGGTGTAGAGTGTGAAAGGGTACTTTTTCTCTGCTGTTTTGTTCTGTCTCGTTCTTCTGGCCTGTAACTTTTAATCTGCAGGGAGACAACCAAGGGAGCATCTGAGACCCTGGGTGAGTTCTCCCAGGAGCCAGAGAAGACACAGCCAGAGTGAGGCACAACCAAGAGTGAGTTTGGGAATGTGAAGCTAGGTGGGAATTCGAAGCTGGGTGGGGAGGAGGTGCATTTTAACCCTGATAAATGCCTGGTAAGTAGTTTTCCTTATCATTGTCTAATTTATTTATTTTTCTCTCGTTTTTTTGAACTTGTAGTTGTATACGCTTAATTAATGTTTAAGACATGGCAGGAGATCCCAGACCCGTGTCATGCTCCTCGTGTGCGACGTGGGAGCTCAGGGACACATCGACTGTCCCTGACTCCTTCACGTGCAAGAGGCTTGCGCAAGTCAAGGAGACACAGCCTGAGTGAGGCACACCCAGAGTGGGAATTGCAACTTGGTAATTCGGTGCAGAGTGGGAGAAAGTGCTGTATCTCTACTGTTTGGTTATCTCTCTTTCTTCTGGCCTGTGACCTTTAACCTGCAGGGAGAGAACCAGAGAGCATCTGAGACCCTGGGTGAGTTCTCCCAGTGAGGCAGAGAACACACAGTCAGAGTGAGGCACAACCAAGAGTGAGTTTGGGAATTCGAAGCTGGGTGGGGAGGAGGTTCTTTTTAACCCTGGTAAGTGACTGGTAATTAGTTTTTTTCTTCTTTCATTTTTTTTCTTTTCATTGTCTAATTTATTAATTTTCCTTTCGTTTTTTTGAAGCTGTAGTTGTATAAGTTTACCTAAGGTTCAAGACAAGGCAGGATATCCCAGACCCGTGTCATGCTGCTCGTGTGCGATGTGGGAGCTCAGGGACTTTTCCACTGTCCCTGGCTCTTTTACGTGCCAGAATTGTGTTCAGCTGCAGCTCCTGTTAGACCGCTTGACGGCTCTTGAGTTGCGGATGGACTCACTTTGGAGCATCCGCAATGCAGAGGAGGTCGTGGATAGCACGTTTAGCGAGTTGGTCACACCGCAGGTGAAAGTTACTGAAGGAGATAGAAAATGGGTGACCAAAAGACCGAACAAGTGTAGGAAGGCAGTGCAGGTGTCCTCTGCGGTAATCTCCCTGAAAAACAGATATACCGCTTTGGATACTGTTGAGGGAGATGGCTCACCAGGGGAAGGTAGCATCAGCAAGGTTCATGGCACCGTGGCTGGCCCTGCTGCGCAGCAGGGCAGGAAGCAAAATGGCAGGGCTATAGTGATAGGGGACTGGAACGTAAGGGGAATAGACTGCCGGTACTGTGGACGCAATCGAGACTCCAGGATGTTGCCTCCCTGGTGCAAGGGTCAAGGATGTCTCGGACCGGCTGCAGGGCATTCTTGGGGGGGGGGGGGGTGGGGGGAGGGAGGTTGAACAGCCAGCTGTCGTGGTGCATATAGGCACCAACGATATAGGTAAAAAAAAAACGGGATGAGGTCCTACAAGCAGATTTCAGGGATTAAGAGTTAAACTAAAAAGAAGGATCTCAAAAGTTGTAATCTCAGGATTGCTACCAGTGCCACGAGCTAGTCAGAGTAGGAATGTCAGGATAGATGGGATGAATGCGTGGCTCGAGATATGGTGCAAGATGGAGGTAAAAAAACAACATAAGTGTACTTTACTTGAATGTTCATAGTATTCGGAATAAAGTAAACGAGTTGATGGCGCAAATCACCGTGAATGACTATGTATTAGTGGCCATTACTGACACATGGTTAAAGGATGGTCACGACTGGGAGTTAAATATCGGAGAGTATCAAACTATTCGGAAGGGCAGAGTGGATGGTAAGGGAGGTGGTGTAGCTCTGTTATTTGAGGATGACATCCGGGCAATAGTAAGGGGTGACATCAGTGCTATGGAGAATAAGGTTGAATCCATTTGGGTGGAAATCTGGAATAGTAAGGCGACAAAGTCACTGATAGGTGTAGTCTATCGGCCACCAAATCGAAACTTTATGGTGGGACAGGCAATAAACAAAGAAATAACTTATGCGTGTAGAAATGGTAGATCAGTTATCACGGGGAATTTTAATCTCCATGTCGATATGTTTAACCAGATCGGTCAAGACTTCTTTGAGGAGGAGGTTATAGAATGTATCCATGATAGTTTCCAAGAACAGTATGTAATGGAACGTAAGAGGGAACAAGTGGTCCTAGATCTTCTCCTATGTAATGATGCACAGGATTAATTCATGATCTCATAGTTATAGATCCTCTCGGAAGGAGCGATCACAATATAATGGAATTTAAAATACAGATGGAGGGTGAGAAGTTAAAATCAAATACTAGCGTTTTGTGCTTAAACAAAGGAGATTGCAATGGGATGAGAGAAGAACTAGCCAAAGTAGACTTGGACCAACGACTTTATGGTGGAACATTTGTGGAACAGTGGAGAACCTTCCATGCGATTTTTCACAGTGCGCAGCAGAGGTTTATACCAATAAAATGGAAGAACGGTAGAAAGAGGGAAAATCGACCGTGGATAGCGAAGGAAATAAGGGAGAGTATCAAACTGAAGGAAAAAGCATACAAAGTGGCAAACATTAGTGGGAGACTAGAGGACTGAGAAATCTTTAGTGGGCAACAGAAAGATACTTAAAACGGTACAAAGAAGAGTAAAATAGAATATAATTGTGTGAAATTGCTCAGAATATATGAAATGAAAATTAAATGAAAATCGCTTATTGTCACTAGTAGGCTTCATTGAAGTGACTGTGAAAAGCCCCTAGTCGCCACATTCCGGCGCCTGTACGGGGACGCTGGTACGGGAAAACAGGTAGTAAAAGTTTCGACAAATATATAAAACAAGAAAGAGTGGCTGAGGTAAATATTGGTGCGTTAGAGGATGAGATGGGAGTTTTAATAATGGGAGAAGAGGAAATGGCTGAGGAACTGAACAGGTTTTCTGTGTGGTACTTCACAGTGGAAGACACAAATAACATGCCAGTGACTGATAGAAATGAGGCTATGACAGGTGAGGACATTGAGAGGATTGTTATCACTAAGGAGGTCGTGATGGACAAGCTAATGGGGCTAAAGGTGGACAAGTCTACTGGCCCTGATGGAATGCATCCCAGAGTGCTAAACGAGATGGCTAGGGAAATTGCAAATACACTAGTGATAATTTACCAAAATTCACTAGACTCTGGTGTGGTCCCGGTCGATTGGAAATGAGCGAACATGACACCACTGTTCAAAAAAAGGAGGGGGCAGAGAACGGGTAATTATAGGCAAGTGAGCTTAACTTCGGCAGAAGTGAAGATGCTGGAATCTATCATCAAGGGGGAAATAGCACGGCATCTGGATATAAATTGTCCGATTGCGCAGACGCAGCATGGGTTCATAAAGGGCAGGTCGTGCCTAACTAATTTAGTGGACTATTTTGAGGACATGACCAGTGCAGTAGATAACGGGGAGCCAATGGATTTGGTATATCTGGATTTCCAGAAAGCCTTTGGCAAGGTGCCACACAAAACGTTCCTGCATCCGATAAAGGTACATGTCATTAAGTGTAAAGTAGTAGCATGAATAGAGAACATAGAACAGTACAGCACAGAACAGGCCCTTCGGCCCTCGATGTTGTGCCGAGCAATGATCACCCTACTCAAACCCACGTATCCACCCTATACCCGTAACCCAACAACCCCCCCTTAACCTTACTTTTTTTAGGACACTACGGGCAAATTAGCATGGCCATTCGATCTAACCCGCACATCTTTGGACTGTGGGATGAAACCGGAGCATCCGGAGGAAACCCACGCACACACGGGGAGGACGTGCAGACTCCGCACAGACAGTGACCCAGCCGGGAATCGAAAATGGGACCCTGGAGCTGTGAAGCATTTATGCTAACCACCATGCTACCGTGCTGCCACTAATCCAGAGGATTGGTTAATTAATAGAAAACAAAGAGTGGGGATTAATGGGTGTTTCACTGGTTGGCAATCGGTAGCTAGTGGTGTCCCTCAGGGATCAGTGTTGGGCTCACAATTGTTCACAATGTACATAGACGATTTGGAGTTGGGGACCAAGGGCAATGTGTCCAACTTTGCAGACGACACTAAGGTGAGTGGTAAAGCGAAAAGTACAGAGGACACTGGAAGTCTGAAGAGGGATTTGGATTGGTTAAGTAAATGGGTTAGGGCCTGGCAGATGGAATACAATGTTGACAAATATGAGTTTATCCATTTTGGTAGGAATAACAACAAACGGAATTATTATTTTAATGGTAAAATATTAAAGCATGCTGCTGTGCAGATAGACCTGGGTGTGCCAGTGCATGAATCGCAAAATGTTGGTTTACAGGTGCAACAGGTGATTAAGAAAGGGAATGGAATGTTGTCCTTTATTGTTTGAGGAATGGAGTTTCAGACTAGGAAGGTTATGCTGCAATTGTATAAGGTGTTAGTTTGGCCAGACCTGGAGTATTGTGTTCAGTTTTGGTCTCCTTACTTGAGAAAGGACGTACTGGCACTGGAGGGTGTGCAGAGGAGATTCACTAGTTTAATCCCAGAGCTGAAGGGGTTCGATTACGAGGAGAGGTTGTGTAGACTGGGACTGGACTCGTTGGAATTTAGAGGATGAGGGGGGTCTTATAGAAACATTTCAAATTATGAAGGGAATAGATAGGATAGATGCAGGCAGGTTGTTTCCACTGGCGGGTGAAAGCAGAACTGAGGGGGCATTGCCTCAAAATTAGCGGAAGTAGATTTAGGACTGAGTTGAGTAGGATCTTCTCCAGCCAAAGGGTTGTGAATCTATGGAATTCCTTGCTCAGTGAAGCAGTAGAGGCTCCTTCATTAAATGATTTTAAGGTAAAGATAGATACATTTTTGAAGAATAAAGGGATTAAGGGTTATGGTGTTCAGGACGGAATTTGGGGCTCAGTGCACAAAAGATCAGCCATGATCTCATTGAATGGCGGAGCAGGCTCGAGGGGCCAAATGACCTACTCCTGCTCCTAGTCCTTATGTTCTTATAAGACGGAGAAAGTTCCTAAATGTCCACCGCTATCGGGAGCTACCAAATAAACGACCACTTTTCGGCGGAAATTCAGCTGTTGGAGTGGGCAGAGCTACAGAGTCGAGCGGTGAGTGTTTAAACTAGCTGCTGAAACAGCGGCCACAGTTTCTTTGGGGATAAATTTGACGTCACAGCAAAGCAGTGACCTGATTGGCTGGCAAGGAAAGTGCTCCAATAACAGTAGCTGGGAGAAATGTAACGCTTCGTATGTTGGTAAGTTTTGTAATTGGTAAGTAAAATCTTTATTACTTTCACTTATTCATTATTTTATATTATATTTCTAATCAGTTAATGTGAAGTGTAAAAATGACATGAGATCCCAGAACCGTGTTATGCTCCTCGTGCTCAATGTGGGAGTTGAGGGCTGCGACGTATGCCCCTGACTCATTCATGTGCGGGAAGTGTGTCCAGCTGCAGCTCCTGTTAAACCGCATGACGGCTCTGGAGCTGCGATGGACTCACTGCTGAGGAGTTCATGGTAGCACGTTCAGTCAGTTGGTCACACCACAGATTAGGATTGGTAAGGGAGACAGGGAATGGGTGACCAAAAGGCAGAGAAACAGCAGGAAGGCAGTACAGTGGTCCCCTGCGGTCAATCCCTCCAAAATAGGTGTACTATTTTGGATACTGTTGGGGAGATGACTCACCAGGGGAAGGCAGTATTAGCCAGGCTCATCGCACCGTGCTGGCTCTGCTACACAGAAGGGCCGGAAAAAGACTGACAGGTATATAGTCCCAGGGGATTCAATCGTAAGGGGAATAGACAGGCGTTTCTGTGGTCGAAAATGACACTCCCAAATGGTATGTTGCCTCCCGGGTGCACGGGTCAGGGATGTCTCAGATCGACTGAAGGGCATACTAAAGTGGGAGGGTAAACAGCCAGATGTCGTGGTGCATATAGGCACCAACGATATAGGTATAAAACGGGATCAGGTCCCACAATCAGAATTTAGGGAGTTAGGCGATAAGTTGGAAAGTAGGACCGCAAAGTTAATAATCTCAGGCTTGCAACCAATGCCACGAGACAGTCAGAGTAGGAGTTCAACAATATTCAGAATGAATACGTAGCTTGAGAGATGTTGCAGAAGGGAGGAGCTCAGATGTTTGTGACATTGGAATCAGTTCTGGGGGCGGTGGGCCCACTACAAATCGGATGGTCTACACCTAGGCAGGACTGGAACCGATATCCTGGTGTGTACTTTTGCTAACGCTGTTGGGGAGGATTTAAACTAATGTGGCAGAGGGTTTGGAACCAGATTAGGAAGTTAGAGGTCAGTAAAGAGTCAGCAATTAAATCCAGTAATGTACTAGATAATAAACTCATTGTGACTAATGGGACGAGTAGATAGGGCAGAGATGATGAGCGCAAAGGGACAGGTGGTCTGAGGTACATTTGTTTTAATGCGAGAAGTGTAGCAGGTAAGGCAGATGAATTAAGGTTTTGATTAGTACCTGGAAATATGATGTAATTGGTATTACTTGGACTTGGTTGACGGAAGGGCAAGATTGGCAACTAAATATCCAATAGATGCTTCAGGAGGGATAGAGGGAGGTAAAAGGGGTGGATGAGTTGCATTTCTGGTCAGAGATCATATCACAGCTGTAATTAAGGTGTGCACTATGGAGGATGCCAGCACTGCGGCAATTTGTATAGAGCTAAGAAACAGGAAGGGTGCAGTAACATTGTTAGGACTTTACTACAGGCCTCCCAAAAGCGAGCTTGTCGAGGTACAAATATTTAGACAGATTATAGAAAAATGTAGGAGCAATAGGGTGGTCGTGATGGGAGATTTCAACTTCCCCAACATTGATTGGGACTCATGTAGTGTTGGAGGCGTAGATGGAGCAGAATTTGTGAGGAGCATCCAGGAAATACTTTTAGAGCAGTATATAAATAATCAAACTCGAGAAGGGGCCATATTGGACCTGGTATTGAGGAATGATCACGGCCAGGTGGTTGAACTTTCAGATGGTGATTACTTTGGGAATCCGTAAACATTAACATACTCATGGACAAAGACATGCGTGATTCTAAAGGAAGGGTGCTAAATTGGGGAAAGGAATGTATATCAAGTATAACAAAATTCCTGTGGAATGTGGATTGCGAGCAGCTGTTTAAGGGTAAATCCACATTTGAAATGTGGGAGCCTTCTAAGGAAAGGTTGATTAGAGTGCAGGACAGATATGTCCCTGTGAGAATGAGGGCTAGAAATGGCAAGATTAGGGAACCATGGATGACGGGTGGAATTGTGAGGCTAGCTCAGACGAAAAAGGAAGCATACATAAGATCGAGGCGATTTAAAATTAATGAAGCTTTGGATGAATATTGGGAAAGTAGGACAAATCTCAAACGCGCAACAAATAGGGCCAGAAGGTGTCATGAAATATCTTTGGCTAACAGGGTTAAGGAAAATCCGAAAGGCTTTTATTCGTATATAAGGAGCAAGATGGCAACTAGAGAGACAATTGGCCCACTCAAAGGCAAAAGAGGGAATTTATACGTGGAGTCAGAGGAAATGGGTTAGTTTCTTAATGAGTATCTTGCATCGGTATTCACCAAGGAGAGGGACATGACGGATGTTAAGGTCAGGGATGGATGTTCAAATAATGTAGGTCAAGTCGGCATGAGGAAGGGGGAAGATGTGGGTGTTCTGAAAGGCATTAAGGTAGACAAGTCCCCAGGTCCGGATGGGATCTATCCCAGGTTACGGCGGGAAGCGAGAGACGTAAAGCTGGGTCCTTAACATATATCTTTGTTGCATCCTTAAGCACGGGCGAGGTCCCGGAGGACTGGGGAATTGCTAATGTTGTCCCTTCGTTTAAGAAAGGGAGCAGGGATAATCCATGGAATTATAGACCTGTCAGCTTGACGTCAGTGGTGATACTGAGTGATAGGATCTATTCACATTTGGAAGGAAATAGATTTATTATATCGATTTATCATGAGAGGCAACATGGTTTTGTGCATGAAGGCGATGTCTTACAAGCCTAAAAGAATTCTTTGAGGAAGTGACAAAGTTAATTGATGAGGGACGGGCTGTAGATGTCATACACATGGACTTCAGTAAGGCATTTGATAAGGTTTCCCATGGCAGGATGATGGAAAAAGTGAAGTCGTATGGGGTTCAGGGTGGACTAGCTAGATGTATGAAGAGCTGGCTGGGCAACAGGAGACAGAGAGTAGTGGTGGAAGGGAATTACTCAAAATGGAGAAAGGTGACCAGTGGTGTTCCACAAGGATCCTTGCTCGACCACTGTTGTTTGCGATATACATAAATGATCTGGACGAAGGTATAGGTGGTCTGATTGGCAAGTTTGCAGATGATACTAAGACTGGTGGAGTTCCAGATAGCGAGGAGGACTGTCAGAGTATACAGCAAAATATAGATAAATTGGTGAGCTGGTCAGAGAAATGTCAGATGGAGTTCAATCCAGGCAAATGCGAGGTGATGCATTTTGGAAGGTCCAATTCGAGAGCGTACGATACGGTCAATGGAAGAGTCCTGGGGAAAATCGATGCATAGAGAGATCTGGTAGTTCAGGTCCATTGTACCCTGAAGGTGGCATCGCAGGTCGATTGAGTGGTCAAGAAGGCACACAGCATGCTTGCCTTCATCGGGCGCGATTTTTAATACAAGAGTCGGCAGGTCATGTTACAGTTTTCCAGGACTTTGGTTAGGCCACATTTGGAATGCTGCTTGCAGTTCTGGTCGCCACATTACCAGAAGGATGTGGATGCTTGAGAGAGGGTGCAGAGGAGGTTCACCAGATTGTTGCCTGGTATGGAGGGTGCTAACTATGAAGAAAGGTTCAGTAGATTAGGATTGTTTTCGCGTGAAAGACGGAGGTTGAGGGTGGACCTGATTGAGGTCTGCAAAATTATGAGAGCTAAGGACAGGGTGGATAGCAACAAGCTTCTTACAAAAAGAGGGGTGTGAATTACAAGGGGTTACGATTTCAATTTGAGACGGGGAGAGTTTAAGGGAGATCTGCGTGGAAAGTTTTTTACGCAGAGGGTGGTGGGTACCTGGAATGCTTTGCCAGCGGAGGTGGTAGAGGCGGGCACGACAGCATCATTTAAGTTGTATCTGGACAAACATATGAACGGGCGTGGAACAGAGGAAAGTAGATTCTTGGAAAATAGGCGACAGGTTTAGATAAGGGATCTGGATCGGCGAAGGCTGGGAGGGCTGAAGGGCCTGTCCCTGTTCTGTAATTGTCTTTGTTCTTTGTTCTACTCACTCCATAGCCGCCACCGGAAGTCCTCATTAATTAACTCTTCATCCAGCAGTGCCAGGCCACCACCTTTTCTTTTATGCCTGTACTTAAATATTGAAAATATTGAGAAATCCAGTTCCCATTCCTGTTCACCCTGCAGCCATGTCACAGTAATCCCAATTATATCACACCCATTGATATATATCTGCGCAATTAGTTCATCCAGTTTATTGCAAATGCTCCATGCATTATGCCTCACGGACTTTAAGTTTGTCTTTTTCACAATGCTTGTCTTCTTGCTCCCAATATTTTTGTATTTTGCCCTGTTTGAATTTTACATAGAAACAGCGGTATTACATAGAATTTACAGTTCAGAAGGAGGCCATTCGGCCCATCGAGTCTGCACCGGCTCCTGGAAGGAGCGCCCTACCCAAGGTTAACACCTCCACCCTATCCCCATAACCCAGTAACCCCACCCAACACTAAGGGCAATTTTGAACACAAAGGGGAATTTATCATGGCCAATCCACCTAACCTGCACAACTTTGGACTGTGGGAGGAAACCAGAGCACACGGAGGAAACCCACGCACACACTGGGAGGATGTGCAGATTCCGCACATTCAGTAGCCCAAGCCGGATCGAACCTGGGACCCTGGAGCTGTGAAGTGATTGTACTATCCACAATGGTACCGTGCTGCCCAATTTTGTGATTGGTTTCTCCACATATCACTTTTCTTATTCACTTTCCATCCTTTTGCTTTGTCCTATCTAAGGAAATAAGTGAGAGTATCAAATTGAAGAAAAAAGCATGCAAAGTGGCAAAGATTAGTGGGAGACAAGAGGACTGGGAAACCTTTAGGGGCAACAGGAATATAGCTACTATAGCTACTAAGAATGCTATAAAGAAGATTAAGATAGAGTATGAGAGTAAACTTACTCAGAATATAAAAACAGGCAGTAAAAGGATTAACAAATATATAAAACAAAAAAGAGAGGCTAAGGTAAATATTGGTCCTTCAGAGGATGAGAAGGGAGTTTTAATAATGGGAGATGAGGAAATGGCTGAGGAACTGAACAGGTTTTTTGGGTCGGTCTTCACAGTGGAAGACACAAATAACATGCCAGTGACTGATATGACAGGTGAGGACCTTGAGAGGATTGTAATCACTAAGGAGGTAGTGATGGGCAAGCTAAAGGTGTTAAAGATAGACAAGTCTCCAGGCCCTGATGGAATGCATCCCAGAGTGCTAAAAGGGATGGCTAGGGAAATTGTGGATGCACTAGTGATGATTTACCAAAATTCACTAGACTCTGGCGTTGTCCAGGTGGATTGGAAATTAGCAAACGTGACACCACTGTTTAAAAAAGGAGGTAGGCAGAGAGCAGGAAATTATAGGCCAGTGAGATTAACTTCGGAAGTAGGGAAGATGCTGGAATATATCATCAAGGAAGAAATAGCGAGGCATAGAAGTTGTCCCATTGTGCAGACGCAGCATGGGTTTATAAAGGGCAGGTCGTGCCAAACTAATTTAGTGGAAATTTTTGAGGACATTACCAGTGCAGTAGATAACGGGGAGGCAATGGATATGGTATATCTGGATTTTCAGAAAGCCTTTGGCAAGGTGCCACACAAAAGGTTGCTGCATCAGATAAAGATGCATGGCATTAAGGGTAAAGTAGTAGTATGGATAGAGGATTGGTTAATTAATAGAAAGCAAAGAGTGGGGATTAATTGGTGTTTCTCTGGTTAGCATTCCGTAACTAGTGGTGTCCCTCAGGGATCTGTGTTGGGACCACAATTGTTCACAATTTACATAGATGATTTGGAGCTGGGGACCAAGGAAAATGTGTCCAAGTTTGCAGATGACTCTAAGGTGAGTGGTAAAGCGAAAAGTGCAGCGGATACTGGAAGTTTGCAGACGGATTTGGATAGGTTAAGTGAATGGGCTAGGGTCTGGCAGATGGAATACAATGTTGACAAATGTGAGGTTATCCATTTTGGTAAGAATAACAACAAACGGGATTATTATTTAAATTGTAAAATATTAAAGCATGCTGCTGTGAAGAGAGACCTGGGCGTGCCAGTGCATGAGTCGCAAAAAGTTGGTTTATAGGTGCAACAGGTGATTTAGAAGGCAAATTGAATTTTGTCTTTCATTGCTAGAGGGATGGAGTTTAAGACTAGGGAGGTTATGCTGCAATTGTATACAGTGTTGGTGAGGCCACACCTGGAGTATTGTGTTCAGTTTTGGTCTCCTTACTTGAGAAATGACGTACTGGCACTGGAGGGTGTGCAGAGGAGATTCATTAGGTTAATCCCAGAGCTGAAGGGGTTGGATTACGAGGAGAGGTTGAGTAGACTGCGACTGTACCTGTTGGAATTTAGAAAGATGAGGGGGGATCTTATAGAAACATTTAAAATTATGAAGGGAAGAGATACGATAGATGCGGGCAGGTTGTTTCCATTGGCGGGTGAAAGCAGAACTAGGGGACATAGCCTCAAAATAAGGGGAAGTAGATTTTGGACTGAGTTTTGGAGGAACTTCTTCACCCAAAGGGTTGTGAATCTATGGAATTCCTTGCCCAGTGAAGCAGTTGAGGCTCCTTCATTAAATGTTTTTAAGGTAAAGATAGATAGTTTTTTGAAGAATAAATGGATTAAGGGTTACAGTGTTCGGGCCGGAGAGTAGAGCTGTGTCCACAAAAGATCAGCCATGATCTCATTGAATGGCGGAGCAGGCTCGAGGGGTCAGATGGCCTACTCGTGCTCCTAGTTTTTATGTTGTTATGTTTTTGCTCCCTCAGTCTCTGACGCCTTGCATCGGTTCCCATCCCCTGGCATATTAGTTTCAACCGTCCCCGACTGCTTTAGCAAACAGTTCCCCTCGGACATCATAGAACATAGAACATAGAACAGTACAGAACAGGCCCTTCGGCCCTCGATGTTGTGCCGAGCAATGATCACCCTACTTAAACCCACGTAACCCGTATACCCGTAACCCAACAATCCCCCCATTAACTTTACACGACGGGCAATTTAGTATGGCCAATCCACCTAACCCGCACATCTTTTGGACTGTGGGAGGAAACCGGAGCACCCGGAGGAAACCCACGCACACACGGGGAGGACGTGCAGACTCCACACAGACAGTGACCCATCCGGGAATCGAACCTGGGACCCTGGAGCTGTGAAGCATTGATGCTAACCACCATGCTACCGTGAGGCCCATAAGTTCCAGTCCCGCCCAGGAGTAACCCGTCCAGTTTGTTCAGGTCCCACCTCCCTCAGTACTGGTCCCAATACTGCAGGAATCTGAAAACCTCCTCTCCCCCCATAACTTCAGCCACGAATTCATCCTATATATCCTGTCATTTCTACACTGACCAGCACCTGGCACTGGTATTAATCCTGAGATCATTACATTTGAGGTCCGGTTTCTTAACTTCCTTCGTAGCTCCCGGTATTCTACTTTTAGTACCACATTCCTTTTGTGAACCTATGTCATTTGTACCATGACCACTGGCTGTTGGCCCTCCGCCTACATAATGTCCTGTGCCCGCTTCGAGACATCCTTCACCCGAGCACCAGGGAGGCAACATACCGTCCAGAAGTCTCGTTTGGGGACACAGAAACGCCTATCTATTCCCCTTGCAATTGAAACCCTTATATCTATTGCACTCACACCCTTATTATCCCTCTCCTCTGAAGCAGAACCAACCGTGTTGCCACGAGTTGGTCTGTTGGTCTTTTCCCCTGAGAGGCCATTCTCCTCACCATTATCCAAAACGGAATATATGTTTTCCAGGGGAATGGCCACAGGAGATTCCTTCACTGCCTGCCTCGCTCTGTCTGGTGGCCACCCATCCCTTCCTGCCTGTGAAGTCAGAGCCTGCGGTATGACCACCTCTCTTTACGTGCTATCTGCGATGGTCTCCACGCTGCGGATGCACCACAGTACCGCAAGTCGCTGCTACAGCTCCGAAACTTGCGCTTCCAGAAGCTGTAATTGTAAACGCATCCTGAACATCCTGAATTTTCCCTCCGTGTACAAGGACAGGCGCCGGAATGTGCCCACTCGGGGTTTTGGCAGTAACCTTGTTGCAGTGTTAAAGTGAGCCGACTTGTGAAAATAAAGATTGTTATTATTTGTGACTGTTTGCCTGAGTGTGTACGCGAGTCTCTGTGTCTGACAGTGTGTGTGTCTGCGAGTGCGTATTTGTGTCTCTGTCTCTGAGTGTTTGTATTTATCTCTCTGTTTGTTAGCGTCTGTATTTGCATCTCTGCTTCCTTCTGTCTGTCAGTGCTGTCCTTCATTGAATATTTGTGTCTCGGTGTCTGACAGTGTGTGTCTTCTTGCCTGTTTGTTCATGTGTGAGTAGTTGTGTCTTTGTGAGTGTGTAGATTTATGTTTCGGTGTCTGTGATGTGAGCATTTGTTTCTAACGGTGTCTGTGAGTATGTATATTTGTATCTCTGTGTTTGACAATGTGTATATTTGTGTCTGTGCGTCTTTCAGTGAGTATTTATGTCTCCGCGCCTGACTGTATGTGTACTTGTATCTGCGTGTTTGTGAGTATGTACATGTGTCTGTGTCTGACAGTGTATGTCTTTGTATCTGTGTGTCTGACAGTGTATGTGTTGCTGTCTCTGTCTGTCTGTGTCTCTGAGTGAGCGCATTTGTGCCTCTGTGCCTTTCAGTGCATATGCGTCTCTGTGAGTCTATGTCTTTGACTCTGTGTCTGTGAGTGTGTGTATTTGTGTCTCTGTTTCTCTCTCTGTGGGTCCGTGCATTTGTTATCTGTGTCTGTGAGTGTGTGTATTTGTGTCTCTGTTTCTCTCTCTGTGGGTCCGTGCATTTGTTATCTGTGTCTGTGAGTGTGTGTATTTGTGTCTCTGTTTCTCTCTCTGTGGGTCCGTGCATTTGTTATCTGTGTCTGTGAGTGTGTGTATTTGTGTCTCTGTTTCTCTCTCTGTGGGTCCGTGCATTTGTTATCTGTGTCTGTGAGTGTGTGTATTTGTGTCTCTGTTTCTCTCTCTGTGGGTCCGTGCATTTGTTATCTGTGTCTGTGAGTGTGTTTATTTGTGTCTCTGTTTCTCTCTCTGTGGGTCCGTGCATTTGTTATCTGTGTCTGTGAGTGTGTGTATTTGTGTCTCTGTTTCTCTCTCTGTGGGTCCGTGCATTTGTTATCTGTGTCTGTGAGTGTGTGTATTTGTGTCTCTGTTTCTCTCTCTGTGGGTCCGTGCATTTGTTATCTGTGTCTGTGAGTGTGTGTATTTGTGTCTCTGTTTCTCTCTCTGTGGGTCCGTGCATTTGTTATCTGTGTCTGTGAGTGTGTTTATTTGTGTCTTGGTTTCGCTATGTCTGTGGATGCTTGAGTTTGTTATATATGTATGTATAGGGCAGCACAGTGGCACAGTGGTTAGCATTGCTGCCTACGGTGCTGAGGACCCGGGTTCGAATCCCGGCTCTGGGCCACGGTCTGTGAGGAGTTTGCACATTCTCCCCGTGTCTGCGTGGGTTTTTTCCCCACAACCCAAAATATGTGCAGGATAGGTGGATTGGCCACGCTAAATTGCCCCTTAATTGGAAAAAAATAATTGGGTACTCTAAATTTATTTTTAAAAATATGTGTGTGTATTTGTGTTGATCTGTTTGTCTTTTTAAACACCACCTCAATCAAACTGGCAATGTCTTCCCAGCCTGGGGTATAATTACATTGATTTGTTTTCCCTTCCTCACAGTGAACCTCATCACAATTGTGATCCTGAAGAGAAAAAACTGCGGCCTGTCCAAATGTGTGACTTGTTACCTGGTGGCCATGGCAGCGGGGGATCTACTGGTCGTTATTCTCGACCTGGTATTGAGATAGATTCCCATTGTATTTAAGGAACAATTTTATTTCCTACGGTCCATCCCCGTGTGTAATATCCACGCCGTCCTGCTTTATGCAGCCACTGACTGTTCTGTCTGGTTCACCGTTACTTTCACCTTTGATCGATTTGTGGCCATTTGTTGCCCGAAGCTGAAATGTAAATATTGCAGCGAGAAAACGGCGGCTCTGGTTCTGGGAACAGTGACGGTGCTGAGCGTTTTGAAGAACAGTTTCTGGTATTTTATGTTTACGGGTGGATATTGGCTGCAGAACATCCCCTGGTTTTGTTCTGTCACATTGGATGTTATGTTTTCTCATGTCTGGGGAACAATCGAGTTCCTCCAGTACATTCTCACCCCAGGTGTTCCATTTGTCCTCATTCTGCTGCTCAATATTTTCACCGTCAGATACATTGTCGTGAGCAGCAGGGCCCGCAGGAGACTCTGGGCTCGCAACAGTGGGGAGAGTCCCAGAGACCCAGAGATGGAAAGTCGGAGGAAATCCATCATTTTATTGTTTATTATCTCGACGAATTTCATCCTGTTGTGGTCAGTGTTCATGATTTATTCGATATGGGCTCGGATGCGGACACTGGGGTATTCCTCTGTATATTTAGAGAGTTATTTTCTCGACATCTCCTTCATGCTGCAGCTCATGAGTTGCTGCACAAACACTGCGATTTACGCTGTGACGCAGACTCAGTTCAGGCAACAGTTCAAGAATCTGCTGTACGTACGGTGGCAGGCCTGAGCTGAGCTGTCGCATGTATGGTGGCCCTCGAATGAAATCCTAGACTACGATTGTTAACCCCAGCCGATGAGCACTAAAAGTAACCGCAACCCCCGCCCAAACCCCACCTCTCCCCCCCCCCCACCCCCTCCGCCTCCTCCCGCACAGTCTAGCCTCTGCAAACTGCATCAGTTAGAAATATTTGAAAGTGATTGGAAAGAACCAACCGCCTAGCGCAAAAGCCAGCAAGTACGCGATGAGGAGAAGCTCGGCCATGGAGCTGGTGGTCACACGAGGTGGCATTGAACCGGGAAGGATGACTCCACAGAGTTTTCAGCGCAGAGCCAAGCTGATGTCCGGGCTTCATCAACTCCGAGCTCCAAAGACACAGGGATGAACTAAAGATTTATCTCCTTTTCAGCTCTCCAGACAGCAGTTGAGGCGTCAAGGGCTTTGCGTCCGTGTGTTCGTAAGTGTGACAGTCTGATTTTGGGTGTATGTGGGTGAGGGTCTGGTTGTGTGCTAGTATGTGCATACGTTTGTGTATGGTTGAGGGTCTGTCTGTGTGTAATGTGTGTGTGAATGCGTGTGTGAATGCGTGTGTGGGTGTGCTTGTTGATATTTGTGTGTGTTTTGGAACATATGCATTGAGGAGGTATGTGTGCAGGTCCGTGTTCGTGAGCGCGTGTGTGCATGTGTCATTGTTATGGTGTGTGTGGGTGTTTCCTGTGTGGGTGTGCTTGTGGGTGTTGCGGTTACATGTGCATAGATCTATGTTTTCATAGTGTGTGTGTTGTTATGGGAGAGGTGTTTTCAGAAACCCAAAATGTATAATGGAGCCCAACCAATTCCCCCTTCAATGGATTGTTGCTTTTGAAGCACACGGCTTGTTCCATAGGTGTAGTATTACAAATATGGACACGTGGATTTAAAAACAAAACAATGTCTATTCCATGAACTCAATATAACTTTTTAAAATAAACATTGGATCTCTTGACACCCCTTACTTCAAAGATAACCCCAAAAATAATACAACACTACCCAATCCTGTAAACTGTTCTTTTAAACATCCAAAAGACTTCAAGCCTTCAAAAATAGGAGTACAGCAGGTTACATTCAAAATATTTAAAGTCTTTGGATTTGCTCAAATCACCAGACCAGCTCTTTTCCTTCCTGTAGCTTTCAGCAAACCAGCCAGGCACTTTTCAGCTGCTCTCTCAAACTGAAACTAAAAACTTCAAAATGGCTGAGCTAAAACCCAGCTCCACCCACACTTTGACATCACTGCATTTCTTAAAGGTACATTGCTTTAACTTCCATTTCGTCAAGGCACTTCCACATGACAATGTGTGTTCGTGTGTCAGCGTGGATTAGGCTGTGGGTGAGGGTGCGTGGTTGTTGTGATTGCGTGCATGGGTGTTTTTGGGTGTGTGCCTGATTTGTGTGTGTCTGTTTGGTTGTGTGTTGGTTTGGTTGCTGTGGGCCAGGGTTTAGAGGACCCCAAAGTTATCATGGAGTTCCCCTGGCCCACAACTTTTGCCTTAATGTGGTATGGGGAGCACACGACCCACTCAACAGGTGTGGTACAGCAGAAATGGAAAAGTATTTCTTAAAACAAAACAATGTTTATTCTATGAACTCAAGTTAACCTTTTTTAAAAATACAGTGAACTTCATAGCAACCATTAATTCAAATACAAACCCCAAAGACTACAACATTAAGTAATCCTTTAAGATTTAAGACTTAAAAAAAACCTTTGAAACAGAAAGACATCAGGCTTAACTTCACTGCTGTGAACATTTATAATTCTGAATTCACCAAATGATCCAGAGACAGTTTCGTGATGGCAGACAGAACAGCAGTACTCCTGCTTCGTCTGGCTTCAGCTCCAAATGAGAAAACGAAACACACCCTGCAGCGAACAGCCTAAAACGAATGTAAAAAAGCTCACAGACAGCTCAGCTCCACCCACTCTCTGACATCACTGCAGCAGCAAACACCGATTTCTTAAAGGTACTCTCACTACAGACATTTATATGCACACCCATTTATAATCACCCATTTCTTAAAGATACTGTCACATGACATCTCCCCCCAAGAAAAAAAAATAAACCATCAACTTCAAGGTGGTTCCATTTTTCACATTTTCACTATCCTTACAGAAATGCACACAGTAAATATACTTTTCTTGGTTCTTAAAAAACAACACACGCAAACATATACATTAAAAGGAGTAAAACAGGAGATGTTAAGATTCAAAACAGGTAAAAAAACGAACGTAAGTGTACTTTACCTGAATGCTCGCAGTATTCGGGATAAAATAAATGAGTTGATGGCGCAAATCATCGTGAATGACTATGATTTAGTGGCCATTACTGAAACATGGTTAAATGATGGTCACGACTGGGAGTTAAATATCCGAAGGTATCAAACTATTCGGAAGGACAGAGTGGATGGCAAGGGAGGTGGTGCAGCTCTGTTATTTAAGGATGACATCCGGGCAATAGTTAGGGATATGGAGGATAAGGATGCATCCATTTGGGTGGAAATCAGGAATAGTAAGGCGAAAAAGTCACTGATAGGAGTAGTCTATCGGCCACCAAATAGTAAAGTTATGGTGGGGCAGGCAATAAACAAAGAAATATCTGATGCATGTAGAAATGGTACAGCAGTTATCATGGGGGATTTTAACCTACATGTCGATTGGTTTAACCAGTTCGGTCAAGGGCAACCATGAGGATCCACTTTTAATTTTATTTATACTCGTTCTAACTTTTTAAAAATTAATTCTAAAGCTAACATTATTACTAACTTCTCTCTTTTATCTTCTCTTGCAGGCTTGAAGATCATCCGAGTCCCATGGAGACATTTTGACCCGACCCGACCTGACCTTCGTGACCTGGAAGAAGATCGGGCCCAAACCGGAAGTGAAGCCCCGACCTCGATTTGGAGCCGACTCGGAGCTCCAAACCCGGCCTAACAACCGACGCCAGCCCCCGGATCGCCCGGCCTTGTCCCCGGAGCTCCCGACCCGACCCCCGACGGCAAGACACGGCTCAACGCGACCCCGAGAGACCCGCCCAGCGACCCGACCCGGAGAGGCCCCGCCCAGCAACCCAACCTACCTGTTGATGGAAGAAAGAAAAATCCACATGGAGGCCCCACCGTGCCGACTTCAAGATCCGACCCCAGGAGCGCCCAGGAAGGGAACAGACCATGGGACCTCGCCCAATCTGCCCCAGGAAGCCCCTGCCCACGACCCAGGACCCCAAAATCAATGGAGACCGCGCGCGAGGACCCGAACACGCTGCAAGGTATTCCCGCACCCGCAGAACGCCGGGACCCATCCGGATCGCAAACTCACCCCCCCCCCAGCAACCCCACTACCTTAACCAGCGGCCGGGGCCCTGCCAGACGCGACCCCGGAAATATAAACAGCGCCCTGGACCTCGCTAGCACACTGGACCCCGCCAGCGCCCTGGACCCCGCCAGATGCAACCACCTACCTTCTAAAGGGCGGACGTCGCCCATCGGATCCCAGGATCATCCAGCAGCAGCTGCCGACCGAGTAAGCGAGGGAAACGCAGCGGTCTGCAAGTTAGACTGAAGGAACGCGGTTTCAAGACCCCTTCCCGCAGCATACTCCTGGCAAACGTCCAAGCGATTGAAAACAAGCTGGATGAACTTAAACCCAAACTTACCTCTCAGAGGGAAGTAAGAGACTGCTGCGTGCTCTGTTTCACAGAGAAATGGCTCACCCCCGCCTCACCGGACTGTGCCATACAACCTGAAGGCTTCTCTATTTGCCAGACAGACCGCATGGCATCTTCAGGCAAAGTTAGGGTGGAGGGGTTTGCCTCCTCATCAACTCCTCCTGGTGCTTGGATGTGGTGACCCTGGCGACCTACTGCTCCCCAGACCTGGAATACATGACCGTAAAGTGCCGCCCATACTATCTTCCACGTGAGTTCACTTCAGCCATTATCACAGCGGTCCACATCCCACCCCAGGCAGAAGTGAGGAAGGCACTGGATGAACTGTACACAGTCATAAACAACTATGAAACAGAACACCCTGAGGCCTTGTTCATTGTGGCCGGAGACTTCAACAAAGCCAACCTCAAGAGTGTACTGCCAAAATTCCACCAGCACATCTCCTGTCCCACCAGGGGCGACAACACTCTTGACCACTGCTACTCAAAAATCAAGGGCGCCTACCGTTCCATCCCCCGACTGCACTTTGGGAAATCAGACCATAAGACTGTGCTCCTTCTCCCGGCTTACAAGCAGAAACTCAAGCGGGAGAATCCAGCTAAGAGGGTTGTGCAGTGCTGGTCCGAGGAGACAGAAGAGCTCTTACGTGATTGCTTGGAGACAGTGGACTGGTCCATATTTAAGAACTCAGTGACTAACTTAAATGAGTATGTCACCACCGTCACAGACTTCATCAGCAAATGTGTGGATGACTGCGTGCCAAAGAAAGCAGTACGTACGTTCCCCAACCGGAAACCATGGCTCAACTGCGAGATTGACTCCCTACTGATGGACAGGTCTGAGGCGTTCAAGGCAGACGACCCTGTCCGATACAAGAAATCCAGGAACGACCTCCGCAAAGCCATCCGAGATGCAAGAGAGAATATCAAACTAAGCTAGAGTCACAGACAGACTCTCGGCGGTTGTGGCAAGGACTAAACAACATAACGGGCTATAAAGCGAAGCCGAGCAGTATCTATGGCAGCAGCACACCCCTCCCCGATGAACTTAATGCATTCTATGTTCGGTTTGAGCAGGTAACCAACAATCCGCTATTGTGTGCCCCAGCAACCCATAATTCACCCATACCCACCATCACAGTTTCCGAAGTCAGATCGGCATTCCTGAAAGTGAACCCACGAAATGCGATGGGCCCGGACGGGATCCCTGGTCGTGCACTCAGAGCCTGCGCATATCAGCTGGCAGAGGTATCACAGACATCTTTAACCTATCCCTACTCCACTCCGAGGTCCCCACCTGCTTCAAGAAGACCAACATCATACCGGTACCAAAGAAGAACCAGGCAACGTGCCTCAATGACTACGGCCCTGTGGCCCTGACGTCAGTTGTGATGACGTGCTTTGAAAGGCTGATCATGAAGCGCATCACCTCCATACTCCCGGATCGCCTTGACCCACTTCAATTCACATACCGTCGCAACCGGTCCACATCAGACGCCATTTCCCTGGCCCTACACTCATCACTAGAGCATCTCGAAAACAAGGACTCCTACATCAGGCTCCTATTTATTGACTACAGCTCCGCCTTCAACACCATAATCCCAGCCAAGCGCATATCAAAGCTCCAAAACTTAGGACTTTGCTCTCCACTCTGCAACTGGATCCTTGACTTTCTGACCAACAGACCACAATCAGTAAGAATGAACACCAACACCTCCTCCACAATAGTCCTCAATACCGCTGCCCCGCAAGGCTGCGTACTTAGCACCCTACTCTACTCCCTGTACACACACGACTGCGTGGTAAAACTTGGTTCCAACTCCATCTACAGGTTCGCTGACGATACGACCATAGTTGGCCGGATCTCGAATAACGACGAGTCCGAATACAGGCGGGAGATAGAGAACCTAGCGGAGTGGTGTAACAACAACAATGTCTCCCTCAATACCAGCAAAACTAAAGAGCTGGTCATCGACTTCAGGAAGCAAAGTACTGTACACACCCCTGTCAGCATCAACGGAGCCGAGGTAGAGATGGTGAGCAGTTTCAAATTCCTTGGGGTGCACATCACCAAAAATCTATCCTGGTCCACTCACGTCGACGCTATCACCAAGAAAGCGCAACAACGCCTATACTTCCTCAGGAAACTAAGGAAATTGGCATGTCCACATTAACCTTTACCAACGTTTACAGATGCACTATAGAGTGCATCCAATCGGGCTGCATCACAGTCTGGTATGGCAAATGCTCGGCCCAGGACCGAAGGAACTTCAGAGAGTCGTGAATACCGCCCAGTCCATCACACGAACCTGCCTCCCATCCATTGATTCCATCTACACCTCCCGCTGCCGGGGGAAAGCAGGCAGCATAATCAAGGATCCCTCCCACCCGGCTTACTCACTTTTCCAACTTCTTCCATCGGGCAGGAGATTCAGAAGTCTGAGAATACACAGGAACAGACTCAAAAACAGCTTCTTCCCCACTGTCACCAGACTCCTAAATGACCCTCTTATGGACTGACCTCATTAACACTCCGCCCATGTCTGCTTCATCCGATGCCAATGCTTATGTAGTTACATTGTATATATTGTGTTGCCCTATTATGTATTCTCATGTATTTTCTTGAATTCCGTTTAATTCCCCTTTCTTCCCATGTACTGAATGATCTGTTGAGCTGTTTGCAGAAAAATACTTTTCACTGTACCTCGGTACACGTGACAATAAACAAATCCAATCCAATCCAATCCAGGAGGAGTTTATAGAATGCATCCGCGAAAGTTTCCTAGAGACAGGATTCATTCATGAACTCATAGTTAGGGATCCTCTCGGAAGGAGCGATCACAATATGGTGTAATTTAAAATGGTGGGTGAGAAGGTAAAATAAAATACTAGTATTTTCTGTTTTAACAAAGGAGATTACACTGGGATGAGAGAAGAACTAGCTAAGGTAGACTGGGAGCAAAGACTTTATGGTGGAACAGTTGAGGAACAGTGGAGAACTTTCCAAGCAATTTTCAAACAGTGCTCAGCAAAGGTTTATACCCACAAAAGTGAAGGACGGTAGAAAGAGGGAAAATAGACAGTGGATATCTGAAGAAATAAGGGAGAGTATCAAATTGAAGGAAAGAGCATACAAAGTGGCAAAGATTGGTGGGAGACTAGTGGACTGGGAAATATTTAAGGGGCAACAGAAAGCTACTAAAAAAACTATATAGTTGAGTAAGATAGAGTATGAGAGTAAACTTGCTCAGAATATAAAAACAGACAGCAAAAGTTTTTACAAATATATAAAGCAAAAAAGAGTGGCTAAGTTAAATATTGGTCCTTTAGAGGATGAGAACGAAGTTTTAATAATGGGAGATGAGGAAATAGCTGCGGAACTGAACAGGTTTTTTGGGTCGGTCTTCACAGTGGAAGACACAAATAACAGTGACTGATATAAATGAGGTTATGACAGGTGATGACCTTGAGAGGACTGTTATCACTAAGCAGGTAGTGATGGGCAAGCTAATGGGTCTAATTGAATACTTGTCTCCTGGCCCTGATGGAATGCATCCCAGAGAGCTAAAAGAGATGGCTAGGGAAATTGTGGATGCACTAGTGATGATTTACCAAAATTCACTAGACTCTGGGGTGGTTACGGTGGATTGGACATTAGCAAACGTGACACCAATGTTTAAAAGGGAGGTAGGCAGAGAGCCGGAAATTATCGGCCAGTGAGCTTTACATCGGTAGTAGGGAAGATGCTGGAATCTATCATCAAGGATAGCGAGGCATTGGATAGAAATTGTCCCATTGCGCAGACTCAGCGTGGGTTCATAATGGGCAGGTCGTGCCTAACTAATTTAGTTGAATTTATTGAGGACATTACCAGTGCAGTAGATAACGGGGAGCCAATGGATGTGGTATATCTGGATTTCCAGAAAGCTTTTGACGATGTGCCACACAAATGGCTGCTGCATCAGATAAAGATGCATCGCATTAAGGGTAAAGTAGTAGCATGGATGGAGGATTGGTTAATTAATTGAAAGCAAAGAGTGGGGATTAATGGATGCTTCTCTGGTTGGCGATCAGTAGCTAGTGGTGTCCCTCAGGGATCCGTGTTGGGACCACAATTGTTCACAATATACATAGATGATTTGGAGTTGGGGACCAAGGGTAATGTGTCCAAGTTTGCTGATGATACTAAGATGAGTGGTAAAGCGAAAAATGAAGAGGATACTGGAAGTCTGCAGAGGGATTTGGATAGGTTAAGTGAATGGGCTAGGGTCTGGCAAATGGAATACAATGTTGACAAATGTGAGGTTATCCATTTTGGTAGGAATAACAGCAAACGTGATAATTATTTAAACAGTAAAATATTAAAGCATGCTTCGTGGTCGTGGTACACATAGGTACCAACGACATAGGTAGGAAGAGAGATGGGGATTTGAGACAGAAATTCAGGGAGCTAGGGTGGAAGCTGAGAGCTGGAACAAACAGAGTTGTTATCTCTGGGCTGTTACCCGTGCCACGTGCTAGCGAAGTGAGAAATAAGGAGAGAGAGGAGTTGAACACGTGGCTACAGGGATGGTACAGGAGGGAGGGTTTTGGTTTCCTGGATAATTGGGGCTCATTCTGGGGTAGGTGGGACCTCTACAAACAGGATGGTCTTCACCTGAACCAGAGGGGTACCAATATCCTGGGGGGGAGATTTGCTAGTGCTCTCCGGGGGGGGGGGGGGGGGGTTAAACTAATTCAGCAGGGGGATGGGAACATAAATTGTAGTCCCAGTGCACAGGATGTTGAGAGTAGTGAGGTCAGGGATAGTGTTAAAAGTTCAAAAGAAGGCACCGGCAAGCAAGACGCTGGTTTGAAGTGTGTCTACTTCAACACCAGGAGCATCCGGAATAAGGTGGGTGAGCTTGCAGCATGGGTTGGTACCTGGGATCTCGATGTTGTGGCGATTTCGGAGACATGGGTAGAGCAGGGACAGGAATGGTTGTTGCAGGTACCAGGATTTAGATGTTTCTGTAAGAACAGTGGGGCCTCACGGTAGCATGGTGGTTAGCATCAATGCTTCACAGCTCCAGGGTCCCAGGTTCGATTCCCGGCTGGGTCACTGTCTGTGCGGAGTCTGCACGTCCTCCCCGTGTGCGGGTGGGTTTCCTCCGGGTGCTCCGGTTTCCTCCCACAGTCCAAAGATGTGCGGGTTAGGTGGATTGGCCATGCTAAATTGCCCGTAGTGTAAGGTTAATGGGGGGATTGTTGGGTTACGGGTATACCGGTTACTTGGGTTAAGTAGGGTGATCATTGCTCGGCACAACATCGAGGGCCAAAGGGCCTGTTCTGTGCTGTACTGTTCTATGTAACAGAGAAGTTGGTAAAAGAAGTGGGGGGGGGGTGTGGCACTGTTAATCAAGGAAAGTATCACGGCGGGAGAAAGGACGTTTGAGGACTCGTCTACTGAGGTAGTATGGGCCGAGGTTAGGAACAGGAGAGGAGAGGTCACCCTGTTGGGAGTTGTCTATAGACCTCCGAATAGTTCCAGAGATGTAGAGGAAAGGATTGCAAAGATGATTCTCGGCAGGAGCGAGAGTAACAGGGTACTGGTTATGGGGGACTTTAACTTTCCAAATATTGACTGGAAATACTATAGTTCGAGTACTATAGATGGGCCAGTTTTTGTACAGTGTGTGCAGGAGGGTTTCTTGACACAGTATGTAGACCGGCCAACAAGGGGCGAGGCCACATTGGATTTGGTACTGGGTAATGCACCCGGCCAGGTGTTAAATGTAGATGTAGGTGAACACTTTGGTGATAGTGATCACAACTCGGTTATGTTTACTATAGCAATGGGCAGGGAGAGGTATATACCGCAAGGCAAGAATTATAGCTGGGGGAATGCAATTATGATGCTATTCGGCAAGATTTAGGATGTATAGGATGGGGAAGGAAACTGCAGGGGATGGGTACAATCGAAATGTGGAGCTTTTTCAAGGAACAGCTACTGCGTGTCCTTGATAAGTATGTACCTGTCAGGCAGGGAGGAAGTTGTCGAACAAGGGGACCGTGGTTTACTAAGGAAGTTGATGCACTTGTCAAGAGGAAGAAGAAGGCTTATGTTAGGATGAGACATGAAGGCTCAGTTAGGGCACTTGAGAGTTACAAGTTAGCCAGGAAGGATCTAAAGGGAGAGTTAAGAAGAGCGAGAAGAGAACACGAAATGCCGTTGGCGGATAGGATCAAGGAAAACCCAAAGGCTTTCTATAGGTATATCAGGAACAAAAGAATGACTAGAGTAAGATTAGGGCCAATCAAGGATAGTAGTGGAAAGTTGTGTGTGGAATCAGAGGAGATAGGGGAAGCGTTAAATAGATATTTTTCGTCAGTGTTTGCACTGGATAAAGACAATGTTGTCGAGGAGAATACTCAGGTTCAGTCGACCAGGCTAGATGGAATTGGGGTTCAAAAGGACGATGTGTCAGCAATTTTGGAAAATGTCAAAATAGATAAGTCCCCTGGGCCAGATGGGATTTATCCTAGGATTCTCTGGGAAGCCAGGGAGGAGATTGCAGAGCCTTTGTCCTTGATCTTTATGTCGTCTTTGTCGACAGGAATAGTGCCGGAAGACTGGAGGATAGCAAATGTTGTCCCCTTGTTCAAGATGGGGAGTAGAGACAACCCTGGTAATTATTGACCTGTGAGCTTTATTCGGTAGTGGGTAAAATGTTGGAAAAGGTTATAAGAGATAGGTTTTATAATCATCTTGAAAAAAACAAGTTGATTAGCGATAGTCAACACGATTTTGTGAAGGGTAGGTCATGCCTCACAAACCTTATTGAGTTCTTTGAGAAGGTGACCAAACTGGTGGATGAGGGTAAAGCGGTTGATGTGGTGTATATGAATTTCTGTAAGGCGTTTGATAAGGTTCCCCACGGTAGGCTATTGCAGAAACTTAGGAAGTATGGGATTGAAGGTGATTTAGCGGTTTGGATCAGTAATTGGCTAGCTGAAAGAAGACAGAGGGTGGTGGTTGATGGCAACTGTTCATCCTGGAGTTCAGTTACTAGTGGTGTACCGTAAGGATCTGTTTTGGGGCCACTGCTGTTTGTCATTTTTATAAATGACCTGGAAGAGGGTGTAGAAGGATGGGTTAGTAAATTTGCAGATGACACGAAGGTCAGTGGAGTTGTGGACAGTGCTGAAGGATGTTATATGATACAGAGAGACATAGATAAGCTGCAGAGCTGGGCTGAGAGGTGGCAGATAGAGGTTAATGCGGAAAAGTGTGAGGTGGTTCACTTTGGAAGGAGTAACAGGAATGCAGAGTCCTGGGCTAATGGCAAGATTCTTGGTAGTGTAGATGAACAGAGATCTCGGCATCCAGGTACATAAATCCCTGAAAGTTGCCACCCAGGTTAATAGGGCTGTTAAGAATGCATATGGTGTGCTAGCCTTTATCAGCAGGGGGATTGAGTTTCGGAGCACAAGGTCGTGCTGCAGCTGTACATGACTCTGGTGCGGCCGCACCTGGAGTACTGCGTGCAGTTCTGGTCACCACATGGGGCTGGTTTAGCTCACAAGGCTAAATCACTGGCTTATAATGCAGACCAAGCAGGCCAGCAGCACGGTTCGATTCCCGTACCAGCCTCCCCGGACAGGCGCCGGAATGTGGCGACTAGGGGCCTTTCACAGTAACTTCATTGAAGCCTACTCGTGACAATAAGCGATTTTCATTTTTCATTTCATGTCCTTTCATTTCACATTATAGGAAGGATGTGGAAGATTTAGAATGGGTTCAGAGGAGATTTACTAGGATGTTGCCTGGTATGGAGGGAAGGTCTTACGAGGAAAGGCTCAGGGAATTGAGGTTGTTTACGTTAGAGGGGAGAAGGCTGAGAGGTGACTTAATAGAGACATCTACGATAGTCAGAGGGTTAGATAGAGTGGACACTGAGAGTCTTTTTCCTCGGATGGTGATGACCAACACGAGGGGACATAGCTTTTAATTGAGGGGTGATAGATATAGCACAGATGTCAGAGGCAGTTTCTTTACTCAGAGAGTAGTAGGGGTGTGGAACGCCCTGCCTGCCACAGTAGTAGACTCACCAACTTTAAGGGCATTTAAGTGGTCACTGGATAGACATATGGATGCAAATGGAATAGTCTAGGTCACATAGGCTTCAGATGGTTTCACAGGTCGGCGCAAAATCGAGGGCCGAAGGGCCAGTAGTGCGCTGTTGTGTTCTATGTTCTGTGCAGAGAGACCTGGGTGTGCTAGTGCATGAGTCACAGAAATTAGTTTACATGTGCAACAGGTGATTAAGAAGACAAATGGAATTATGCCCTTCATTGCTAGAGGGATGGAGTTTAAGACTAGGGAGGTTATACTGCAATTGTATAAGATGTTAGTGAGGCCACACCTGGAGTTATCTGTTCAGTTTTGGTCTCCTTACTTGAGAAAGGACATACTGGCACTGGAGGGTGTGCAGAGGAGATTCACTAGATTTATCCCAGAGCTGAAGGGGTTGGATTATGAGGAGAGATTGAGTAGACTGGGACTGTACTCGTTGGACTTTAGAAGGATGAGGGGGGATCTTATAGAAACATTTAAAATTATGAAGTGAATAAATAGGATAGATGCGGGCAGGTTGTTTCCACTGGCGGGTACAAGCAGAACTAGGGGGCATAGCCTCAAAATAAGGGGAAGTACATTTAGGACTGTTTAGAAGGAACATCTTCACCCAAAGGGTTGTGAATCTATGGAATTCCTTGCCCAGTGAAGCAGTTGAGGCTCCTTCATTAAATGTTTTTAAGGTAAAAATAGATAGTTTTTTGAAGAAAAAGTGGATTAAGGGTCATGGTGTTCGGACCGGAAAGTGGAGCTGAGTCCACAAAAGATCAGCCATGATCTCATTGAATGGCGGAGCAGGCTCGAGGGGCTAGATGGCCTACTCCTGCTAGTTCTTATGTTCTTATATTCTTATTTTCGTTCTCCCTCCTTCAACTGAAATACTTCTCGATTGACAGTCTCTTTGAACAAGAGGGTCTCTGCACAATCCATCAATTTCTCTACGCCTCTGCATATCTCTTTAAAGTCAGATATTTTAGTTCAATCTGACTCAGAGCCCCTTGTAATTCTCCAACACTGGAGCATTGCTTATCACAGCTTTCATGCAGTCAAATGCCTGTTGAAACTCCGCTGTCCATTGAAATCTCGGACGTTTCTTCAGCAAGTCCATCAGTGGAGCAATCACGCTTCAAAATGATTGCACAAATTTTCGATCAAATCCACTCATGCCAATAAATCACATCATTTCCCTTCGTCTTGAAGGTATCGGAAACTCCTCAATAACTGATGTCTTCACATCCCGTTCGACCAATCGACCCTGTCCGGTTGTATGACCAAGGTAACTGCTTGTTGGGCTTTTCCAAATTCACATTTGGCTAGGTGTATCACCAAACCCGCCTCCTGAAATCGATTGAATAACGCCATCAGAAGTTTTAACTGTTCTTTCCATGTCTGGCTGAAAATTACCAGGTCATCGATGTACACCATACAATTGGGTAATCCTGAAACAATTCTGGGGAAAAACAAATTACTGCGGATGCTGGAATCTGAAACGAAAGGGATAAAGCTGGAAAATCTAGCATTTTCCCTTTCGTTTCAGAAACAAAAAAATAAAAAATAAACGAGACTTGCTGAGATTTTCCAGCATTTTCCCTGAAACAACTTTGTTAGTTAACCGTTGAAATGCGGCTGGTGCGTTTTTCATGCCAAATGGCTTAACTTTGAATTGGGATATACCATCTGGAGTCACAAAAGCAGAAATCTCCGTCGCCCTTTCGGATAAAGGTACCTGCCAGTTATCTTGAAGCAAATCCAGTTTGGAAATAAAAGCTGATTGTCCCACTTACACAGTGCAATCCTCCAAACGTGGGATAGGAAAAGAGTCCGTTCTTGTAACTGCATTAACATTTATATAGTCCACACACAACCGTAGGGTATCGTCTGATTTTGGTACCATTACTATGGGTGAACTCCATTGGCTGCAACCCACTTCAATTATGCCATTTGTAAGCCGACTCTAAATCTCTTTGTTAACCTGTGCCAATTTTAACGGGTTAAGTCTGTCTGGGTGTTGCTTGATTAGAATAACATTTCCCACATCTACACATAAAGCCATTTTAGTACTTCCCAATTTATCTCTACAAACTTGCCCACCTGATATCAATAACTCTTTCAGGTCAGTTCGTTTTTCCTCTGGAAGGTCACTCCACAATTTATCCCTATTTTTAAGAACATCTTCGTTTTCCAATTTAATTTGAGGTATTTCAAATTCACAGTCATCTGGATTTGGTTCGTCATTTTGAGTTAGAATGATTAAAACCTCCTCCTTGTTCTCTCCTTCCCATTCAAAGTACCTTTTAACCATATTCACATGACACATTCGTTGAGTCTGTCTTCTATCTGGTATTTTTACCACATAATTCACCTCACTTAATTTCCTTTCAATCTGATAAGGTCCAAAAAACCTAGATTTTAAAGGTTCACCTACAACTATTAAAAATACTAAAACTTTATCTCCAATGGCAAAACTACGAACTTTGGATTTCTTGTCCGCTACCCGTTTCATCACATTTTGTGCAACTTTTAAATGTTGTCCAGCCAATCTGCACGCTCTATTTAATCGTTCCCTAAAATTTGACACATAATCCAGTAATGTAATTTCGCACTCACCAATTTTTCCTCAATTAATTTCAGGGGTCCTCTTACCTCATGACCAAAAATGAGTTCAAAAGGTCTGAATTTGGTTGACTCATTAGGAGCATCCCTAACTGCAATCAGTCGGAATGGATTTCCTTTACCCCAATCCTCTGGATAATCTTGACAATATACCCTCAACTTTGTATTTCATTTCAGATGCCACCTTTATAACGCTCCCTGCGATTCCGGATGGTACGCAGTTGATTCAAATTGTTTTATTCCGAAGTAATCCATAACTTCTTTTAATAACCTGGAGGTAAAATTTGATCCTTGATCCGATTTTAT
This sequence comes from Scyliorhinus canicula, assembly GCF_902713615.1. NCBI lineage: Eukaryota > Metazoa > Chordata > Chondrichthyes > Carcharhiniformes > Scyliorhinidae > Scyliorhinus > Scyliorhinus canicula. Next base: position 2,821,785 of record NW_024055717.1, read on the forward strand.
TTCTGCGCGTCGTCTATATCTAGTGAAGAATTTTTAACAAAAATTTAGATGACCAAATCATTTTTTCCAATTAATGGAAAATTTAGTGTGGCCACTTTGCATCCGTTTGCATATTTAAAGGTCTCAATTTTCTCATCAAGACATTACTTTTACGATCAGAACACCCTGGTATACACTCAGATTCCACATCCGTGTCTGCTTTCTGATACATCGGTTTTATTTGTATATCATTCTGTTGTAATTCCGCCAGTTTACCTGAACTAAAAATATCCGCCTCATCTTCCACCTGTTCTTGTTCTTTTTCAACCATCTGATTAAAAATTGTTTCTGATAATTGCACTTCAACTTCAGCCTCCCTCTTTCATTTCTCCTCTTGTCTTAACCTTGAATTTGCGACCTTATTACTCCACTATCCGGACAAATCCCAAGAGATTCGTGCTTCAAAACTTCAGTTATTTGATGTCGCATTGGCTTAACAACCACAGTAGGCATCACTCCCACCTCACAACTGTTTTCCTGGACAAGATAGTTTCTCTATTACTCCTACTACCACTTCACCACTCGTCACCTGACTTCCCAACCTTACATTATATAATTGAACACTACACCTCTCACCCTGAATTCCACATATTACCACCTTTTCTGGCAACATTCTTCCCAAACTACAGAACTCCTCATCTCTTACCATTACGGATTGACCAGATCCCGTATCACTTAAAATTGTGACTTCTTTACCTGCTCCCACTGATACACATGAGTAAACTTTACACACACAAGCGAGTTATTTAAAGAGATATGGCACCTTATTATAAATCACCTATTGATCAGGCTGTAGAATCTTTTGCACCTTCTCCTCCTCACAGACTTTCCTTTACTACTTTCACAAACCTCACTGTCTTATCCTGTTTTACCACATCACCCTTGCCAGTGATTTTCTTCAACCACCAACACTGTGACTTTACGTGGACAAGATTATTACAGTGAAAACATTTGAAATATTTAATTTCTCTTCCACCCTCCCGGATGTTTTTTTTAAAACCTGAGGTGCACTCTCCTTGTCAGATCACCTTTATCTTTACCACTTGAGTACTTCTCAGGTCCCCAGTTTCTGTCCCCTCACAGGCTGAAACTGATGTAGGAAACCAAGCTTTGATTTATGAACTAATTCATAATCATTGCCATTTCTGTTGCTAATCTCGCAATTTTAACCCTTTGCTCCTCCACATGAGTTTTCACTACATCAGGAATTAAACTTTTGAACTCCTCCAAAAGTATATTTTCTCTGAGAGCTTCATACATTTGGTCTATTTTCAAAGCCCTTATCCACCTGTCAAAATTACTCTGTTTGAGCCTTTCAAACTCCATGTTTGTTTGATCAAATAATTTTCATAAATTTCTAATCCTTTGTCTGTCGACTTCATACACCAGTTCATATGCACTTCAGATGGCATTTTTCACCTCCTCATACGTCCGTGACACCGCCTCCAGGAGTGATGCAAACACTTTACTAGCCCTACCTACCAGCTCTGTTTGAATCAGTAACACCCACATGTCCTGTGGCCATTTGATTTGATTAGCTAACGTCTTAAATGAAGTGAAAAAGGCTTCCACCTCCTTCTCGTCAAACCTTTGCAATGCTTGGAGATATTTAAAAAGATCCCCACCAAGCCTTCGACTATGACGCTCTTTCGCACTATCCTCATCTCGATCAACCAACTGTACGTTTCCTTTTACGTCTGCCAATTTTAACTGACTGTCATGTTTCATCGCCATTTTCTGAAGTTCCAACTCTCTCTTTTTATCGTTTTCCCTGATCTGTGTCTCTTTTTCTCTTTCTTTTTGTTCTGCGAGGGCTAATCTTTCTGTTTTCCTTTCTTCTCTCTCCTTTTCCTCGCTCTCTTTCTCTTTACTTTATCTCTCTCTCTCGTATTCATGCTGCTTTAATTCTTTCTCATGTTCCATTTACTTAATTTTTAACTGAATGTTTACCATTTCCAATGAGTCAAACTGTATCTCAGTCAGCTTTGAATGCTTAACCACCGCCATCATTACCTCACCTTTTCGTATTTTGTCAGATAATGTTAACTGCAATGTTTTTGCCAAATCTAACAGACTGCTTTTCGTCTGCCCGTAACATACTTTGTGTGACCGTCTCCATCCCCAAAAACTTCAGAGCCTCTGAAAGAGCCATTGTCCACAACATACTCCCCACTGAAACGAGAAAACCAAACCTGAAAAGCAACCACAATATGCTCACCCCTCACTGTCTTGAAGTTCAATAAGCCAATCCAATAGATAGACTTTTATCCCGGGCGAGACCCCCAATTTGTTATGGACCAGGGTTTAGAGAATCCCAAAGTGTAGCATGGAGTTCTCCTGACCCACAACTGTTACCGGCGGTGGTATGGGGAGCACACGGCCCACTCTACAGGTATGGTGCAGCAGAAATGGAAAAGTATTCTTCAATGCAAATCAATGTTTATTCATCGAACTCAAGTTAACCTTTTTAAAGCATACAGTGAATATATTAGCAATCATCAATTCAAATACAACACCAAATGAGGAAAGAGCAGTGCTCCGAAAGCTACTGTTCGAAACAAACCTGTTGAACTATAACCTATGTTGTTAGACTTCTTAATATTTTTTTCAAGCATTGCCACTGACAGGACCGAATATGAATTCAGGAGTTCAGCTTGAGAGATGAAACCAGCAAGAAATGAACACATTTGTTTCCAAGAGAATTCACACAACAAATAATGCCCAGTGAGTTGATAGGTGTAGCTCCAGTATTTCTGGTATTATTTATTAACGGAGGCATCAGGGATTATGTCAAATGGAAGGACGGGTGACCTGACCCTCAGATTGTTAGTTTGCTGTAGATCAGCCCGAGTCAGCACAAGGGTGAATGAGGGAGAGAGTGAATGGGATTTTAAAAGGAGACAATGTAAATGGAACATCTGAAAAGATGAGAAAATGAATGAGGCAAGGCACAAATTAGCAAAGTGAGCATTTGACAAAACGATTTTGCGATCTGCTGGGGATTTCTTTGCGGCGGACGACGGGATTCTTGGACTCGCCAGCGGGCCATTGGAGTTTCCCATTGTGGGCAGCCCCACGCCGTCGGGAAATTCCTGGGCTGCCAGCGCAATGGAGAATCCCGACAGCGCAGAATCGACTATTGTGTCATCATTTTGACGATAACACTGCACCTTAATAAATACTAAATCATCCCAGCGACCTGAACATTTCTTTTGAAGTTACAACCTGATTTTGCGGAAATTCTGTTCATTCAGGATCCTTGTTCATTTCTTTCAACCCGGTTCCATGGACATTACCATTATCTCCCTACCATCTATTTTCAATGTTTAACCCCTTTTTATAGCTGCTGGCTTGCCACTGCCTCTCTTATCAAGTTTTCAATGCAATATTAACAGTAATGACTCATTTAGATCATTGTGACGTGTGCACTGTTCAGCCTCACCCCGTGGATCCATGATTACGATCAATGTGTTCACATCTGAAATAACTGTTGAACCGTGTGCGCTGTTCACAAAGTTCCCCCAACACACCTCCTCAACTCAGTGTTACAGAAAAACTGGTATGTTTGGGATATTTCTTGTTTGATGCAATATAACAAATAATTCGGCTGTGGAATATAAACGCTGATAACGGAATTGCTGAACAAAAACATATTATCAGTAATTATTAAGATCAAAAACAGCCAAATAAATCTACTCACCCGGAACTCCAATGAATGCTAGAACAAGATAACAAATGCGTTCAATCTGGATATCCTATTGCAGCCAGGCACAGTGACTTGTGCTTCTTTGCCAGGCGCACTGATCGGAAATGTTCTGCGGGTTTTGATATATGTCATGGACAAATCCCCAATGGCCTCTGATCATTCATATTACTTTCAGGACGTTGATCAATTTGGAAACTGATGCACGATTAATTGCACAAAGACTTCAGTTCGATACAACTCTGTCTTTGTTGTTCTAAAATGTGTGGCCACCCACAGCAGCTGGTGAAATGGCCGCAGCATGGGGGACACACATATGTATACTCCCCCTACTGGGCGGATCCAGATGGCAGGGACTACCAACGTACCTGTAGTACAGGTCCTACCATACATCACCTAATAGAGGTGCAACAGTGGTTTACCACAGAAACTGGTAACAATGGAACTATCCTGACGAATATCTCGAAACCGCCTGATAGTTCAGGAGAATAGCTAAAACGACGTTGCAAATTTCCGACCCTTACAGTGACCCTGTTGTCTATATTCTTCAACAGCTCAAAGACGTTAAAGTTAAAATTTGAGATACTTGTTTGTAATATTCTCTATGTGCCAACACCTGCCATACACTCCAAATATGTTGATGTCTGGCTAAGAGAAATCTAAAGATCAACGTAAGATCAGAAAATAAATTCCTCCTGGTTGGTGTTTTAAACAGAACGTTCAGCACTGCTAAGCTTTGCCCGTTGGTCTACACTGGACCATGAATAGGAAAATCCTCGCAACATGGACCCTTTCAAACCTCAGTTAGAATCTTAAATAATTAAATGACATCACCTTATATTCATCCTCATTATGTAAAGACTATACACAACCTGCTGGGCCTTTGCTCAGAAGGCAAATCTCTCCATCTCAGGTCTCATCCCAATCAAGCATCTGGAAACAGTTTCCAATCGCAGATCGAGCTATCATTAAGTAGAGACCAAATAATTCAGCAGTATTCTAGGTATAGTGTCACTAACGTTCTAGATAGGTGCGGCAAGACTACTTATTTACTTTTGAAATAAAGGCCAAAATTTCATTAACGTTCTAAATTACTTGCTGCACCTGCATGCTAACATGTTCCAACATATAGAACATAGAAGATTACAGCGCAGTACGGGCCCTTCGGCCCTCGATGTTGCACCGACCTGTGAAACCATCTGAAGCCTATCTGACCTACACTATTCCATTTTCATCCATATGTCTATCCAGTGACCACTTAAATGTCCTTAAAATTGGCGAGTCTACTACTGTTGCAGGCAGGGCGTTCCACACACCTACTACTCTCTGATTAAAGAAACTGGCTCTGACATCTGTCCTATATCTACCACCCCTCAATTTAAAGCTATGTCCCCTCGTGTTGGTCATCACCATCCGAGGAAAGAAACTCTCAGTGTCCACCCTATCTAACCCTCTGACTATCCTATATGTTTCTATTAAGTCACCTCTCAGCCTACTCCTCTCTAACGAGAACAACCTCAGGTCCCTGAGCCTTTCCTCGTAAGACCTTCCCTCCACACCAGGCAACATCCTAGTAAATCTCCTCTGAACCCTTTCAAAAGCGTCCACATCCTTCCTATAATGTGGTGACCAGAACTGCACGCAGTACTCCAGGAGCGGCCGCACCAGAGTTATGTACAGCTGCAGCATGACCTTATGGTTCCGAATCTCAATCCCCCTACTGATAAAGGCTAGCACACCATATGCCTTCTTAATAGCCCTATTAACGTGGGTCGCAACTTTCAGGGATTTATGTACCTGGATGCCGAGACCTCTCTGTTCATCTACACTACCAAGAATATTGCCACTTAAGTACACCCAAAACATTCTGTATCGCAGTATTCAGTGTTCTGTTTAAATATAATTTGTTTAAAGATCATTGCCGACAATGTGAATAAGCTCTGTTTGTACCACGTTGCATCGTGTCTCATGAACTTTAGCCATATCATATTCGGCTGCTTCATCAATCCTATTGCTTCGATCATTATGTCCGAGGTAGGGATATTCCCTGTTGGCTGCATATTATTTACAACCTTTTGTGATTCCTTGGAGACTGAAGCAGCCGATATCCAAAGGCAGACATTCCTCAAAGTTATCCAGTCTTTGGCTCGCACGAGGCACGTGACCATATCCAAAAAGAGACAACCTAGCCATCGCCCTTGGATTTTGAATAGCATTCCCATCCCCACTCCTCCCCACTAAAAACTTCTGGGCTATCTTTGACTTGAATCTCAACTGGTTTAGCCATATAACAGGCATAGTTACGCAAACAGCTCAGGGACTCGGACTCCTGCAGCTAGGATCTCACCTCCTGTCTCCGGAAATCCTGTCCTCCACCTACCAGAGCAAGTCAGGCAATGCATAAGCAACCTTCTCCTGGATTAACGGAGTTCCATCTCCTCTGCAGACGTTCGATGCAATTCAGGAAGACACACCCCCTTGATTGCTACCCCTGTAACAAGTATTCAGTCCCTCCATCACTGACTCACAGTAATACCAGTGTTTACCGTCTACACCTTGCTCTGCACGAACTCGCCAAGTCTTTTTCGGTAGCATCTTCAAATCCCACGATCATAACCTTCAGAAAAGTCATTGTCAACAGATATATGGGAACACCACCTCCTGAACCTTCTCTTCCATTTGCTTAACATCCTCGTAACTTGCGGGCAGCGCAGTGGCGCAGTTCATAGCAATCCTGTCTCACAGCACCAGGGACCTGTGTTCAAATTCGTCCTTGGGTGACTGTCTGTGATGTTCCATGTTCTCCCCGTGTCTGCGGGAGATTCCATAGGATCTCCTTGTCACACGCGTCCCCTCCCCCAGTCCACATATGTAAGCTGGATTGCCCGTGACTACAATTGAGGTTTAGGTGGGGTTCTAGGGATCGTGCCTGTATGGGCTGCTCTTTAAGAGTGTCGGGGCATACACGATAGCCGACTGGTCCCCTTCGTCACTGTAGAGATTCTATTCTATTATTCTTGCCTTCTCAATTGTGCTTCATTTTTTTCTGTTTTCAATTTTAAAGCTCAGTTGATAAATTAGTAAGTGGCAATGCAGGCAGAGGGTGGAATGGCGACACAAGAAAAGAGATTGGGAGGTAAGTGAATCGGCTGTTGCCTGATCATCGAGAGGAGAGGCTTCAGTGGGGACGTGGCCAGTCCTTCGTCAAATTCGAATGCTATTTTGCATTTTGTAAATGCAGAAGTAAATTAAATACAACCACCATGAACAGAAGCGATGTATTGCTTAAGCAACGGCTCTCTCTGGGTCAACCAGTCATGGAGGAAAATAAACCATACTTCATTGATTGATTTATATTTATTGCCACATGTAGCGAAGTATAGTGAAAAGTATTTTTCGCCGGCCAAGGGAACGTACACAGTATGCACATAGTAGACAAAAGAATAATCAACGGTACATCAACAAAGAATGATTGGTTACGGTGTGGAACAAGGCAAGACAAGAGCACCATAGAGCATCGTGAATAATGATCTTACAGGGAACATATCGGTCCAAGGGAGTGTGGTTGAGGAGTGTAGTAGCTGTGCGGAAACACAGAAGTGCTTAATTCATTTCAAATAATCTAGACTGATAATTGAAGTGGGTTAGTCCCAATTCCAGAGACCACGAACGTCAGAAATCCGTCCATATCATGTTCAGATCTTTAACTACTCAACAAAAAAGAATCGAAACAAAGTTAAGATGACACAGGATTGCAATGCTCTGTCATTATAACATTTTATATACTGTCTTTGTGCGAGGATAAAGCTACACTGACCCAAAGGACTTTCACACGGATATGAATTTACCTCTATTTTCTCTCTCCACCGATGCTGCCTGACCTTCTGGATATTTTTTCCACGAAGAGTTTCTGTTCTTGCTGAAGCTGCCCTATTCGAAATTCACCCGTTTGTCTATGCAGTAAATTTGGAAACAGGTTTGGACCAAATGCTCACGGATCCAGTTATAGGACAGACGGACAGGGTGCACTCTGATGTTGCATTATTGTCGTGAATCAATTTAACTTAAAGACAACTGAAATGTTATTAGATTCAATTATCTATTGATAATTATGAATCCATTGCTTCCGCTCCCTTACCCAAAACACCTTCACGGACTACTAACTCAATCCGCCGAACTACAGTCTGAAATTGAGAAAGTGTGTTCACAACCTCGGTGACCCCCAGTTAATTTGCCAACTCAAATGTGCATCATTACTCAGACTGCCCATTTTCATCTTCTCTCAAATCCACCTCATCTCACCACAGCCCACCCGCTTCTGAAACCCTGGTCCAGCTTTTGTTCAATATCAACTAGACTGTTCAAACGTACTCTCAGCGTGATGTGGTGATCAGAAGTGGCCTCGGTTTGGGCCTCATTAAATTGGATATTTTAAATCAATGAATCGTGTACTTGAAATCAAACCTGAAGCAGAATATGAGTTTGCGCACAGTGGGCTAACTGTCTGGCTTGCATTGCAGAACAATGCCAGCATCGCGGGTTCAATTCCTGTACCGGCCTCAGCGAACAGGAGCCGGAATGTGGCGACTAGGGACTTTTCAGAGTAACTTAATTGAAGCCTACTTGTGACAATAAACGATTATTATTATTATTATTACGTTACCTACTGTCACTTCCCCTGTGTCTGACTGCACTTGTGTTTCAAGACAGACAAGGCTATGGCGCATGTGTTGGAAAATATATTCGAATACAAAGGTGGTTGTTTTTGATTGGCGCAGACATGATTGGTCAAAGGGCCGTTTCTGCCCTGCATACCTCTATGATTATATAACTCAATGGTCGTATGGAACCTACATTTTTCTTTTGAATCTTAAGATACCTACAGAACCTTGCAGAGTTCGTTTTACTGTTCCCAGCAAGCTACCTCTTACACGATACTTTTACCTTCTTCATGATTTATTTTTACACATTTGCTGAAACTAAATCTGTCCCCAACCATCAGGCCTGCTGATTATATTTTCTGGCCAATTTGAATGCCTCTTGCTTGAGCTATAAATATCTCTAATTCCCTTTGTACTAAAGGGTTTGGCCACCTTGCCACAATGTAATGAAGAATTACTGCAGTTCACCATGTACCTTTTGAATGTTTGGCATTCTATATCCACAATTCACCTCACTCAGTTTCCTTTATATCTGAGGAGGCCCAATAAATCATTTTTAAAATTGCTGCCCTACCAGTGCTAAAAAATGGAGTATTTTCTCCGAACAAACTTATGATTTATTTCATTTCATATGTGCCTGTTCCTTCATCACCTGTTCTGACACTTTTTAATTGTTTTTAGGCAAGGCACGGGCACTACTTAACCTTTGCTAAAGTTTGATGCATGTTCCAACAGCATCCACAGCAGATGCTACCTCCCTGGCCCTACAATCAGTATATGAACACCGCGACAACAAAGACACCTACGTAAGACTGCTGTTCATAGACGACAGCTCAGTCGTCAACACCATTATCCCGACAAGACTAATAATGAAACTGCAATCTTCAAATTGACCCCTCCTTATGCAGCTAGTTCCTTGACTTTCTCACGAAAATACCACAATCTGGCAGGATAGGAATCAACACCGCCTCCACAATAGGCCTTAAAAACGGGCCGCGCAAGGATGTGTGTTCAGTCTTCTACTGTACTCCCTGTACACTCATGACTGTGTGGCACGATTTAAGTGAAATTCGATCTATAAGTTTGCGGATGATAGGACTGTGGAGCTCGGATCTCAAATATGGCTAAAGAAGGGGAATAGATCACTTGGTTCCATGGTGCACCGAAAACAACCTCTCTAAATGTTGGAAAGACCGAGGAACTTGTCATCGACGTCAGGAACCGTAGCACGACACACACTACCGTATATCTCAATGGATTCGAAGTGGAGATGATCAAGAGCTTTAGGTTCCTGGGGTCACCATCACCAACAGAGTGCCCTGGGCCACTCACGTTGATGCAACAGTCAAGAAAGCCCAACAACGTCTCCAGTTCCTATGAAAGCTAAAGTAATATCTGCATCGACTCTCACAAACGTCTACAGATGTGCCCTACAGAGCATCCTATCCGGCTGCATCACAATCTGGCATGGCAACTGCTTGGCCCAAGATTGCGAGAAATTGCAGACTGTGGTAATCTGAGCCCAACGCATCACACGAGCTTGCCACCTCGACATTGATTCTGTATCCACCTCTCGCTGTCTCAAGAAGGCAGACAGCATTATCAGATGCCTATCTCACACATGCTTTGACCATTTCCAAAACCTTCCATCAGGCAGAAGATGCATATGTCTGAAGACCCATCCTACAGAGAGAGGATAAGCTTATTCTGCGCAATTACCAGACTCCTCAACGACTCTCTCTCGGACTATTCTGTTCCCTGTAAGAAGCTATTTATGACGGTCTACACTGCACTTGCTCATGCTGTATTTTTTTTGTTTAGCTCTTCTTCCATAATTACTTATTTGTCGATGTACTGTGTACATTTTAGCATTAACTGTAGCTATCTACTATTATTTTTTGTCTACTGTACGTACTGCGTACGTTGGCATGGCAACAGTAAAATATTTTTCACTGTACTTCGATACCTGTGACAATAAATCAAATCACCAAAACAATCAATCAATTTACTTTCTGGCGACAATTCCTGGACATTCATAGACGTTTTATTTAACTCTTCATCAATGGCGTTCCAAATGTTTCCAAGATTTCTGTTGAACACTGATCATCTCCCCATCACTACACTAAACGTATTTTTTTCGATGGAAAATTAATGAGTTGCCAACTTAGAAGCATGCTGGGAAATTCTGGACTATCGTTCAACACTGCTTTTGAACGCAAATAAGTAGGTTACATAACAACCGAAATACTGCTGCATATTTTGGTCTCGGCTTCATTATTTAGAATTAGAACAGTACAGCACAGAACAGGCCCTTCGGCCCTCAATGTTGTGCCAAGCAATGATCACCCTACTCAAGCCCACGTATCCAGCCTATACCAGTAACCCAACAACCCCCAGTAACATTATTTTTTTAGGACACTAAGGGCAATTTAGCCTGGCCAATCCACCTAACCCGCACATCTTTGGACTGTGGGAGGAAACCGGAGCACCTGGAGGAAACCCACGCACACACGGGGAGGACGGGCAGACTCCGCACAGACAGTGACCCAGCCGGGAATCGAACCTGGGACCCTGGAGCTGTGAAGCATTGATGCTAACCACCATGCTACCGTGCTGCCCTAAATATGAAGGAAGATGTGTTGCGCGTTTTGAAAAACTTGAGGACAGACAAGTCCCCCGGGCCTGACGGGATATATCCAAGGATTCTATGGGAAGCAAGAAATGAAATTGCAGAGCCGTTGGCAATGATCTTTTCGTCCTCGCTGTCAACAGGGGTTGTACCAGACGATTGGAGAGTGGCGAATGTCGTGCCCCTATTCAAAAAAGGGAATAGGGATAACCCTGGGAATTACAGGCCAGTTAGTCTTACTTCGGTGGTAGGCAAAGTAATGGAAAGGGTACTGAGGGATAGGATTTCTGAGCACCTGGAAAGGCATTGCTTGATTAGGGATAGTCAGCACGGATTTGTGAGGGGTAGGTCTTGCCTTACAAGTCTTATTGAATTCTTTGAGGAGGTGACCAAGCATGTAGATGAAGGTAAAGCAGTGGATGTAGTGTACATGAATTTTAGTAAGGCATTTGATAAGGTTCCCCATGGTAGGCTTATGCAGAAAGTAAGGAGGCATGGGATAGTGGGAAATTTGGCCAGTTGGATAACAAACTGGCTAACCGATAGAAGACAGAGAGTGGTGGTGGATGGCAAATATTCATCCTGGAGCCCAGTTATCAGTGGCGTACCGCAGGGATCAGTTCTGGGTCCTCTACTGTTTGTGATTTTCATTAACGACTTGGATGAGGGAGTTGAAGGGTGGGTCAGTAAATTTTCAGATGATACGAAGATTGGTGGAGTTGTGGATAGTGAGGAGGGCTGTTGTCGGCTTCCAAGAGACATAGATAGAATGCAGAGCTGGGCTGAGAAGTGGCAGATGGAGTTTAAGCCTGACAAGTGTGAGGTTGTCCATTTTGGAAGGACAAATCTGAATGCGGAATACAGGGTTCATGGTAGGGTTCTTGGCAATGTGGAGGAGCAGAGAGATCTTGGGGTCTATGTTCATAGTTCTTTGAAATTTGCCACTCAAGTGGATAGAGCTGTGAAGAAGGCCTATGGTGTGCTAGCGTTCATTAGCAGAGGGATTGAATTTAAGAGCCGTGAGGTGATGATGCAGCTGTACAAAACCTTGGTCAGGCCACATTTGGAGTACTGTGTGCAGTTCTGGTCACCTCATTTTAGGAAGGATGTGGAAGCTTTGGAAAAGGTGCAAAGAAGATTTACCAGGATGTTGCCTGGAATGGAGAGTAGGTCATACGAGGAAAGGTTGAGGGTGCTAGGCCTTTTCTCATTAGAACGGAGAAGGATGAGGGGCGACTTGATAGAGGTTTATAAGATGACAAGGGGAATAGATAGAGTAGACAGTCAGAGACTTTTTTCCCCGGGTGGAACACACCATTACAAGGGGACATAACTTTAAGATAAATGGTGGAAGATATAGAGGGGATGTCAGAGGTAGGTTCTTTACCCAGAGAGTAGTGGGGGCATGGAATGCACTGCCTGTGGTAGTAGCTGAGTCGGAAAAGTTAGGGACCTTCAAGCGGCTACTGGATAGGTACTTGGATTAGGGTAGAATAATGGAGTGTAGGTTAACTTCTTAAGGGCAGCACGGTAGCATTATGGATAGCACAATTGCTTCACAGCTCCAGGGTCCCAAGTTTGATTTCGACTTGGGTCACTGTCTGTGTGGAGTCTGCACATCCTCCCCGTGACTGCGTGGGTTTCTTCCGGGTACTCCGGTTTCCTCCCACAGTCCAAAGATGTGCAGGTTGGGTGGATTGTCCATGAAAAAGTGTCCAAAATTCTATGATTAACCTAGGACAAAAGTTCGGCGCAACATCGTGGGCCGAAGGGCCTGTTCTGTGCTGTATTTCTCTATCTATCTATTGTCCTCCGAAAGATAACAAGATGTGTGCTCGAGTTGTTTTTAGCCAAGGGGAAGAACATATCTACTACACATTTCATCTTACCTACTTTCCAAGGTCTATTTAATATAAACATGGCTGTTTACTTCAAGCTGTTATTTCAGACTATAAAAATATGCTTTCTTCAATTGAATCCAAGAGTGCGGTTCCCAAGCTTTGCAGCTGAATGGTGCCTAAGTAAAGGTTGGGACGAGTAGCGTAGACACGCTGAATTTCCATAGTTTCCCCATAAAGTATAGGCCCTGTTGTGATAGCGTCGGTGAGTGGACCAGGACAGATTGTTGATGATTTGCAGACCTAGAAAGTTGAAGCTGTCAACCATCTCCACCTCGGCACCATTGATGCAGACAGGAGTGTGGATGCCACTTTGTTTCCTGAAGACGAGGACCAGGTCCTTAGTTTTGCTCACTTTGAGGGATAGATTGTTGTCGTTGCAACACTCCTTTATCTCCCTCCTGTATTCTGACTCATGTTTCCTTCAGATCTGACCCACTACGGCAATGTCATCAGCAAACATGTAGATTGAGTTGGAGCTGAATTTTGCCACACAACCGTGTGTGCAGGGAGTGTAGTAGGAGGCTATGTAAGCAGCCTTGCGGGGCCCCAGCATTGAGGAATGTCGTGGAGCAGCTGCTGTCGTTTATCCAGGTTGTGCTAAATGGGTCAGGCTGTCGAGATGCCAGTTGTCTAGTGGGAGGGACCACGTTCAAGGTTTTGCAGTTTTGATATGAGCTTGGCTGGGATTATGGTGTTGAAGGTGGAGCTTTGGTCAATGCATAGGTGTCCTTGTTGTCGAGTTTTACCAGGAATGTGTGTAGGGCCAGCGAGATGGCGTCGACTGTAGACCGGTTGTGGCATTTTGCAAATTGCAGTTGGTTAAGGGATTCTGGGATTATGGAGTTGATGTGTCTCATGACCAATCTCTTGAAGCAGCCTATCATGACCCAGATGACAAAGCCACTGCGTGGTAGTCACTGAGGTACATTACCTGGATTTGTTAGGCACGGGTCTGATGGTGGTCTTCATGAAGCAGGTAATAACCTTGGAAAGAAGTCGTGTGAGGTTGAAGATCTCCACGAACCCGCCAGTTAGTCCACCCAGGATCTGAGTGCACAAACAGTGACTCGGTCCCGATCCATTTCTTTCTCTCGGTTCACTTTTAAGAAGGCTAATATGACTTTCGAATCTGGGATGGTAGGTATGGATGTCTCCGAGGCTGTTGTGGCAGTTGACAATGGTTCGTTGGTTCCCAGATCAAATTAAAGTACAATGCGTTGAGGTCAAACGGGAGGGGTGTGCTGCTGCCGGTGATTCTGACCGGATTTGTTTTGTAGCCCGTTATATTATTTCAGCCTTGCCACAACTGGTACTGTTCTGTGTCAGTCGTCTGTGATTCTCGCCTGTCTGGTACTGGTTGCTTTGCGGAGGTCGTACCTGGATCTCATCTATAGGTCATTGTCGCCTGTCATGAACCCATCAAACCTGCCGTTCAGCAAGCAGTGAATCGCCCGATGCAACCATGGTTTCCAGTTGTGGAACGCACACACTACTTTCTCTGGCATGCCATTTGTCATTTGCTGACAAAGACTTGACAGTAGTCGCATCATTGTTTCGGTTAGCAGTTGAGTTCTTGAATATGGACCAGCCAACTGACTCCAAGCAGTGACGCTAGAGCTCTTCAATTGATTAGCAGCGCATTGCACGACGTTCTTAACCAGATTCTTCCGCTTAAGTTTGTATTTTCTGCCAGGAGAACGAGCTCCTTCCTGTGGTTCAGCTTGGTGGTGAGGTCGGGGGACGGGTCGCTAGTTACACTTGATGTTTGTGTAGCGGTGGTAAAGCAAATTTGGTGTTGGCCTTCTTGAAGTCCGGGACAATGATGAACAAGGCCGCCGGGTGTTTTGTTTCATTTTTAATTATAGTGGTGGACAATCCATCAAACACTTTCTTCACTTCTCCCAGGCTGGAATATATATCACTGTGATGATGGCAGCATTTAATTCCCCTGGAAGGTGGCCCGAGTTGAGAATTCTCTGTCAGGTATTCTAGATCCAGGGAACAGTACGTCACCCGAGTCGCCATGTCCGAGCACCAGGACGAGTTGATGAGGAGAAAACCCCTCCATGCGTTTCTTTGTCAACTTGCTTTCAATCGCTTGGACGTTTGCCAGGAGTATGCTTTCGGGGTGGGGGGAGTTTCGAAATGTGTTATTTAGTCTCACCTGCAGACCGCTGCGTTTCCTCTCTTCCTACATTGGCGGCTGCTTTAGGTGGTCCCTGGAAGCATTTGGAGATTTTGAACCTGTAGAATGTATGTGATTGCATCTGACAGTTGTGATTTCGATGTTTGGGGCGAGGGAGGATTATTTTCTTAGGATATAGTTGTAAAACCTGCGTCTGTTCTATGTTACAATTTTAATTATTTTCCCGCTGACTGCCTTTACTCTGCATTTCGTACTGGCTGCTGGCACAATGGGACTTTTACATACACTACGATTTTCAGGCAAACCAAAACAGCCCTGGTCCGATGGATTAGTAAAGGGCTTCCCTTTCTGTGATATGTGGAAGAATCCACGATGTCTGTTTCATAGAATTGGCAAGTAACCAATCATTGGTCTGGAATTCATTTTTTTTTAATTTAGAGAACACAATTATTATTATTTTTTTCAAAAGAAGGGGACATTTATAGAACATAGACCATAGAACACTACAGCGCAGTACTGGCCCTTCGGCCCTCGATGTTGCGCCAACCTGTGAAACCATCTGAAGCCTATCTGACCTACACTATTCCATTTTAATCCATATGTCTATCCAGTGACCACTTAAATGCCCTTAAAGTTGGCGTGTCTACTACTGTTGCAGGCAGGGCGTTCCACACCCCTACTACTCTCTGAGTAAAGAAACTGCCTCTCACATCTGTCCTATATCTATCACCCCAAAATTTAAAGCTATGTCCCCTCGTGATGGTCATCACCATCCGAGGAAAAAGACTCACTGTCCACCCTGTCACTTCCACATCCTTCCTATAATGTGGTGACCAGAACTGCACGCAGTACTCCAGGTGCGGCCGCACCAGAGTTATGTACAGCTGCAGCATGACCTTGTGGCTCCGAAACTCAATCCCCCTGTTGATAAAGGCTAGCACACCATATGCCTTCTTAACAGCCATATTAAACTGGGTGGCAACTTTCAGGGATTTATGTACCTGGATGCCGAGATCTCTCTGTTCATCTACACGACCAAGAATTTTGCCATTAGCCCAGTACCCTGCATTCCTGTTACTCCTTCCAAAGTGAACCACCTCACATTTTCCGCATTAAACTCCATCCGCCACCTCTCAGCCCAGCTCTGCAGCTTATCTATGTCCCTCTGTATCCTATAACATCCTTCAGCACTATCCACAACTCCACCGACCTTCGTGTCATCTGCAAATTTGCTAACCCATCCTTCTACACACTATTCCAGGTCATTTATAAAAATGACAAACAACAGTTGCCCCAAAACAGATCCTTGCGGTACACCACTAGTAACTGAACTCCGGAATGAACATTTTCCATCAACCACCACCCTCTGTCTTCTTTCAGATAGCCAATTACTGATCCAAACCGCTAAATCACCTTCAATCCCATACTTCCTTATTTTCTGCAATAGCCTACCGTGGGGAACTTTATCAAACGCCTCACTGAAATCCATATACACCACATCAACCGCGTTATCATGATCCACCTGTTTGGTCACCTTCTCAAAAAACTCAATAAGATTTGTGAGGCATGACTTACCCGTCACAAAACCGTGTTCACTATCGTTAATCAACTTGTTCTTTTCAAGATGATTATAAACCCTATCTCTTATAACCTTTTCCAACATTTTACCCACAACCGAAGTGAGGCTCACAGGTCTATAATTACCAGGGGTGTCTCTACTCCCCTTCTTGAACAAGGGGACAACATTTGCTATCCTCCAGTCTTCCGGCACTATTCCTGTTGACAAAGACGGCATAAAGATCAAGGACAAAGGCTTTGCAATCTCCTCCCTGGCTTTCCAGAGAATCCTAGGATAAATCCCATCTGGCCCAGGGGACTTATCTATTTTGACATTTTCCACATTTAGCGTCCTCAATCGACCAAACGTGCACACCTTTGGGCTGTGGGGGTGAACCCCCCGCAGACATGGGGAGAATGTGCAAACTCCACACCGACAGTGACCCAGGGCCGGGATTGGAACACGGTTCCTCAGGGGCGCAGTGCCTGGACATGTGCGGTCCACAGGACTGGAATTCTGAGCCACTTCCTGCTGTTGTGTGCGACCGACGGAGCCACTCAGATTTTCCTGGAAGAAAGGCGGGTCTTGTGTTGAACGTCATTTTTGTCTTGAGTTCTATGAGGACCCACAGCCAGGAAGGAACTGGGAGTCAGTCTGCTCTGCTTCGCTGCCGGGCAATTGAAACAGCTCTCCAGCCAGTCCTGTGAAGGAAGTCTTATCGAAAAGACCTAGGCAGAAGTCATTTCTGTGAAGAGATCTTATGGAGTGAAAAACAATTAGGTTTCTCACCAAGTCTGTACGACTTTAATCCTCTGTCTAAATTTCTTGAGAAAATCAAAATTTAGATCCGTCTACATAAAACAGCTGGTGTCTCTGCACAGAAATAATTCAGGTGTAAATCTCCAGTAATACCGCAGGGAGTTCCATCTGGTGACCAAATGTCAGAATTGCTAAATCCTTGGCTGGGAAGGCGTTCCTAGAATGTTGAAATCCATTCAACAACGAGATAGGCTGGTGTGCGGCCTGGCCCAATCGAATCTTATGTTCTCCTGCAGGACAGGCAGCGTGGAGAGGTTGAGTGAGTGGCAAAGACAGCCGGAGGTACGACTTGGTCTGAATGGAGGAGGGCTCCTGCCAGGGTAAATCTCTCTGAGCTCTGGCCACCGCGCCACTCCCGGCCACCCCGCAAACACACTCCAGTGGTAGTCGCCACCTTAAGGTCGTGGAACCAATTCAGGCGCAGGGGTCTCCTGCCTAATAGCACAGTTTGCGCCGTTCGGGAAGGATGCTTTTCTGTCGTGGTGGAGGCAGAGGGACGTTGACGGTCAAGGGCATGTAAGTTGGACGACAGACTGGCGACTCTGGCTAAACTATCGAGAGGCTCCAACTCCCGAAGGGAAACAAACTCAGATCTTTGCAGCTGTGTGACGTTCTCTGCAAGGAGATGAAAACGTTCTCCTAAAAGCCCCCCACACATTCCTGGATACGATGGTAGGACTGGTTAGGCGACGGAAAATGCGACGACAACAACAGGAGACTCACAAAAAAGGTCAGGATTCCACTGGGAAAGCAGAAAAAAGAGGGGGAGGAACTCGGCACTAAGAGAGGGACAGGATACTGGTTTGTATAAGGAACTTTATTTGGCTCATTAGTTGCCTTAATTCCCTGTATTCTTTCTAACCGGCTGCTTGACTATAGGTCATGGCAATAGGCACTTGGCAAAGTATGATCGATATATATTAGCGTTGTTTCAGTCAAGAAGTTCTGCATGTAACAGCAGAAGGTCAGTCCATGTAAAGAAGTGCACAGTTGCACATTGTTGCTGACAGAAGACAATTGTTATTGTCCCTAGACTAGGAATTCAAGGTATGTTGTTTAACGCTGCTCGCTTTTCTGTCTCTTATCAAAGGAATGCCTAGATTTTCTAAATAATGCTCATTGAACAATATAAAGTACTGCGTTGGATTTGTACAGTGGGAAACAATTAGAAGGACTGTAGTCACTCTAACTCCATCAACGAACTTCGAGTTAAATAAAGGACCTTTAGCGAAAACTCGAAGTGCTGGTATTTTGTTCCTCAACAATTGGCGTAGTCGTTGCAGTTTCCCTAATTTAACGGAAAGTGAACCCCGAAACAAATCTCCAAACAGGACTCTCTCCGCTGAAAGGGAGAGAGTCATGGCGCGACCTCAGCTGAAAGGGTGGTCTGCAGCTCGGCAGCCTTAATTACTGGCCAGTGACTAATGCTCGGAGAGTTATCTTAATTAATAAATTACTGATAGCTGCATGAGAAGAATAAAGGTGCCTTCGAGACTGAAAAAAAAAGAAAACCTAATTGAACGATCAGCAATCGCAAAAGGACTGACACCTGTGAGCGCTCCTTATCGTTTTTATTAATGAATTGCCACGGCCCTTGATGTTACTTGTGTGTGCTTTAAAGTTTTTTTCCAAAGGCCACGATGGGCAATAAATTCGGACGCCCCCTTACGGATATGCTGCAATCGCGTTTCAAAACACTCGACTCGACATGAAAACAACTCAGCACTGTCCGTATGCCCAGGTCCTTGATAAATGATGCAAATCTTGCCACTGGTGCTCATTCCAGTGGAACTATTTCTTCTTAGTCTCTCTAAAATCCTTCCTAATTTGGAGTCCGCTGTGAAATTGCTCTTTAACTAAAAGTGATCTACCCAGTTCAGTAACCCACCACCCAACTGAAATCCTCCATCGCTCACACCATTCCATTAAATATCTTCTGTGTTCTCTCCGAGATCCTTCCATCATTCTTTATATCTAGTGGCAAAACGGGAAGCACTTCCTCAGCAGTGGTCCGATCGAGTAAACTTCTTTCTGACTCGCGAGGCAATTGGCCAAGTGTTGGAAAGTGGAATTAACATAGATCAGTGGTTGTTTTTGACCTGCGGAGTCGATATAGGCCGAAGCGCCTATCTGCGCTCCAGATCTCGATGACTCATGGTGGTACGGTAGCACAGTGCTTAGTCCAGTTACTCCTGGGTTCCAGGTTCGATTCCCGGCTTGGGTCACTGTCTGATCAGAGTCTTCACGTTCTCCCCGTGTTTGCGTGGGTTTCCTCCGGCTGCTCCGGTTTCCTCCCACAGTCCAAACACGTGCAGGTTAGGTGGATATGCCGTGATAATTTGCCTTTAGTGTCCAAAAAAGGATTCGTGGCGTTGCTGACTTATGGGGATAGGGTGCACGAGTGGGGCTATGTGAGGAGCTCTTTTCAACGACCGGTGCAGACTCGATGGGCTCAATGGCCACCTTCTGCACTGTAAATTCTATGCCTCGAAGCTTCTTGTTTTCCGAGTCACTGCCTCTATTTATAAAGTTACATTTCTTCTGAGGTGATTTTAATCTTATCAAAATGCCCTTCCAGTGAAGACAAAGTGTGTACATGTACCCGTATCTTCCTCTTCTCTTTCCATAATTGCCCCGTCCAGTTTATATTACCTGACGTCTGACCTTCTCCCGAATGTATCAACATATACGGTCGTAATTTAAATTTAATTTCCCCGTGAATCTCCTCTTCTCAGATATGTGAACATCCTGCTGATGATTATGCTCACTGTGCTTACTTTTTCATTGCCGAGTTTCTGGCATCTGCGAATGTTGAAATTATGTCCATTGAAGCCTATGTTTGTGAAGTGTATCTTGAAGAACAATTGTTTTAATGCCAAGGAGAAGAACATTACTCATTGGAGACTCCATAGTTAGGGGGATAGATAGAAGATTCTGTGGGAACGAGAGAATGGCGGTTGGTGTGTTTCATCACCAGGTGCCAGGGTCCACGATGTCTCGGATCGTGTTTTCGGGATCTTTAAGGGGGAGGGGGAGCAGCCCCAAGTCGTGGTCCACATAGGTACCAACGACATAGGTAGGAAAAGGGATAGGGATATAAGGCAGGAATTCTGGGAGCTAGGGTGGAAACTTAGATCCAGGACAAACAGAGTTATTATCTCTGGGTTGTTACCCGTGCCACGTGCTAGCGAGTCGAGGAATAGGGAGAGAGAGGAGTTGAACACGTGGCTGCAGGGATGGTGCAGGAGGGATGGTTTCAGATTCCTGGACAATTGGGATTCATTCTGGGGTAGTTGGGACCTCTACAAACGGGACCTCTACACCTGGACCAGAGGGGTACTAATATCCTAGGGGGAAGGTTTGCTAATGCTCTACGGGAAGGTTTAAACTTGTTCAGCAGGGGATTGGGAACCTGAATTGTAGCTCCAGTACACAAGAAGCTGAGAGTAGTGAGATCATGAGTAAGGTTTCAAAGTTGCAGGAGTGTACCGGCAGGAAGGTGGTTTAAAGTGCATCTACTTCAATGCCAGGAGCATCCGGAATAAGGTGGGTGAGCTTGCGGCCTGGGTTAGTACCTGGGACTTCTATGTTGTGGCCATTTCCGAGACATGGATAGAGCAGGGCGAGGAATGGTTGTCGCAGGTGAAGCGAGGCTGTATTGGATTTGGTACTGGGTAATGAACCAGGACAGGTGTTAGATATGGAGGTAGGTGAGCACTTTGGTGATAGTGACCACAATTCGATTACGTTTACTTTAGCGATGGAAAGAAATAGGTATACACCACAGGGCAAGAGTTATTGCTGGGGGAAAGGCAATTATGATGCGATGAGGCCGGCATTAGGATGCATCGGCTGGAGAGGAAAACTGCAGAGGATGGACACAATGGAAATGTGATGCATTTTCAAGGAACAGCTACTGCGTGTCATTGATAAGTATGTACCTGTTAGGCAGGGAGGAAGTCGTCGAGCGAGGGAACCATTGGTTACTAAAGCAGTTGAAACACTTGTCAAAAGGAAGAATAAGGCGTATGTTAAGATGAGACGTGATGGTTCAGTTGGGTCGCTTGACAGTTGCATGTTGGCTAGGAAGGCTCTAAAGAGAGAGCTAAGAAGAGCCAAGCGAGGACATGAGATGTCTTTGGAAGGCAGGATCAAAGATAACCCTAAAGATTTCTATAGGTATGTCAGAATAAAATAATGACCAAGGTAAGAGTAGGGCCTGTCAAGGACATTAGTGGGAAGCTGTGCGTGGTATCCGAGGAGATAGGAGATGTGCTAAATAAGTATTTTTCGTCTGTATTCACACAGGAAAAAGAAAAAGTTGTCGAGGAGAATACTGAGATACAGGCTACTAGACTAGAAGGGCTTGAGGTTCATAAGGAGGAGGTGTTAGCCATTCTGGAAAGTGTGAAAATAGATAAATCCCCTGGGCCGGATGGGATTTACCCTAGGATTCTCTGGGAAGCTAAGGAGGAGATTTCTGAGCCTTTGGCTTTGATCTTTAAGTCATTGTTGTCTTCAGGAATAGTGCCAGAACACTGGAGGATAGCAAATGCTGTCCCTTTTTCAAGAAGGGGAGTAGAGACAAACCCGGTACCTATAGACCAGTGAGCCTTACTTCTGTAGTGGGCAAATCCTGGAAAAGTTTATAAGAGATAGGATGTATAATCATCTGGAAAGGAATAATTTGATTAGAAATAGTCAACACGGTTTTGTGAAGGGTACGTCGTACCTCACAAACCTTATGGAGTTCTTTGAGAAGCTGATCAAACAAGTGGATGACGGTAAAGCAGTTGATGTTGTGTAAATGGAGTTCAGTAAAGCGTTTGATAATGTTCCCCACGGTAGGCTATTGCAGAAAATACGGAGGCATGGGATACAGGTTTATTTAATAGATTGGATCAGAAATTGGCTTGCTGCAAGAAGACAAATGGTGGTGGTTGATGGGAAATGGTCAGACTGGAGTCCAGATGCAAGTGGTGTACCACAACAATCTGTTTGGGGCCACTGCTATTTGTCATTTTTATATATGACCTGAAGGAGGGCGTATAAGGATGGATGAGAAAATTTGCAGATGACACTATAGTAGCTGGAGTTGTGGACAGTGCGGAAGGATGTTACAAGTTACAGAGGGGCATAGATAAGCTGCAGAGCTGTGCTGAGAGGTGACAAATGGACTTTAATGCGAAAACGTGTGAGATGATTCATTTGGAAGGAATAACAGGAAGACAGTACTGGGCTAATGGTAAGATTCTTGGTAGTATGGATGAGCAGAGAGATCTCGGTGTCCATGTACATAGGTCCCTGAAAATTGGCACCCAGGATGAGAGGGTGGTTAAGAAGTCGTACGGTGTGGTAGAACAAAGAACAATGAACAAAGAAAATTACAGCACAGGAACAGGCCCTTCGGCCCTCCCAGCCTGCGCCAATCCAGATCCTTTATCTAAACCTGTCTCCTATTTTCCAAGATCTACATCCCTCTGTTCCCGCCCATTCATATACCTGTCTAGATGCCTCTTAAATGATGCTATCGTGCCCACCTCTACCACCTCCGCTGGTAAAGCGTTCCAGGCACCCACCACCCTCTGCGTAAAAAACTTTCCACGCACATCTCCCATAAACTTTCCCCCTCTCACCTTGAAATCGTGGCCGCTTGTAACTGACAGCCCCACTCTTGGAAAAAGCTTGTTAGCTTTTATTGGTAGAGGGATTGAGTTTCGTAGCCATGAGGTCATGTGTTAGCTGTACAAAACTCTGGTGCGGCCGCCTTTGGAGTCTTGCGTGCAATTCTGGGCGCCGCAGTATAGAAAATATGTGGAAGCATTGGAAATGATTACCAGAATGTTGCCTGGTATGGAGGGAAGATCTTATGAGGGAAGGCTGAGGGACCTGAGGCTGTTTTCGTTAGAGAGAAGAAGGTTAAGAGGTGACTTAGTTAAGGCATACAAGATGACGAGAGGATCAGATAGGGTGGACAGTGTACCTTTTTCCTCGGATGGCGATGTCTAGCACGAGGGGACATATCCTTAAATTGAGGGGAGATCGATATAGGACTGATGTCGGAGGTAGGTTCTTTACTCAGAGAGTAGTAAGGGGGTGGAGCGCACTGTCTGCGACGGTAGTGAACTCGCCAGCACTTAGGGCATTCAAGTGGTCATTGGATCGACATGTGGATGATAAGGCAATAGTGTAGATGGGATTTAGAGTTGTTTCACATGTCGGCGCAACATCGAGGGCTAAAGGACCTGTACTGCGCTGTAATGTTCTATGTTCTATGATAGTCCTGCTTCTGCTCATTCATAACACAACTTCCTCGCGAAGACATAATATTCCTGTCATCCATTCTGATCTCTAGAAAAACCCTCGTGACAAACATGTTTCTGCCGACTCTGTTACTTCAGGGTTTAAATATTTTTCATTTTATAAACAGGATGGAATTTTAATAATCCTCCAGTCCTCTGGAACCATTCATATATCAATACAAGATTCAGTATCATGGTCGCTGTTTCCAATATCTTCAACATTCCATCCCTCAGTCACACTCACACGGCCAATCTAGACTCAGTTAATCTTCTACTTCTTTGTGGGTATAAAAAGTGTTGGATTGAAAGGGGTTAACTGACGTTCTTTGTTCAGTGACTGTAATTAATGTCAGTCTCCATGGATCCTAATTGCGTCACTGCAGGGATTTTTTTCTTCTGTTAATAAGGGGTTCATTTCAATGTGTTGTCACATACTGTTAGCGGGAGCATCAATTCCAACATTAACAGAGATCAGCTGCTCCAGAGAGACCGAGAGGAGCAATCAGAATCTGAAAACTATCGATCGGAACGTTCCAGCAATGTCCAGGAGTTTATCCGAAGGTCTGTCGCTTATTTCGTCCGATTATATCCAATGGCGGATTCAAGCTGCACTTATGATTATTCAAGCGGGTTACTATCCCTTTCTGGCTATTGTTGGTGTCCCTGGTGAGTCTTCATTTTCAATTATTTAAAACATAAACCACTTTAAGTGTATGATTGCTCAAGTTATTTGCATGTCAGAACAATCGAATCCATGTTCCAGCCACTAATGTCATTCCCTCTCCAATGGTTCTTCTCCGCTCTCGTGTTGATATTGCAGGCTGCTCCAAGCACCACAGCAGCTCCACACTCCCTTTGAGACTGAAATTATTTCTATGCATATGTTCTCTGCATTCTCCCTTGCCATCACCACTTCTGCCTCATTTAATCTGCAGACTACATCATTATCTGTGCCTCTGTTAAATCCAGACGACAATTCCGATGATATTCTAGTCACGCAATTGCTGTTACAAATCTTCATGAAGCACAGCTCGTCCACAACTCTGCTGTCCACCTGGTATCTCCCACCCAATTCCAGTCACCTATCATCCCTGTGCTCACTGATCGACATTTGGATCTTGTCTTGCAGCATTTGGTAGAATATGAATTAAATATGGAACACACTCTGGAATTAAAAGTCTAATAATCACAAAGGACCGATTGTCGCCTGTTATCAAACTCATCAAGTTCACTAATGCTCTTGAGGGAAGGACATCTGCCGTCCTAACCTGGATTGGCCTACATGTAACTCCAGAGTCACTGCTAAGTGTTTCAATCTGAACTGTCCTCCGAAAGGCCGAGAAAGTTTCTAAGTTGTATCAAACTGCTTAAAGGTCACAAGGGAACAAATTGGAGAATCACCCAGCATCGACCTAGGAACCGGAAATAACCGGCAAATCCAGCCCTGCCGGCCCTGCAAAGTCCTCAAAATTAACATCCGGGGACTGGTATGGAAATTGGGAGTGTGTCTCACAGACAAGTCAAGCATCAGCCTGACTCCGTGATTGACATTAGTACAGAGAGAGGGGAATTGATGAGGTAGATGAAGATATTGAGACAAGGACACCACCCTGAGCTGGTAGTTTCACAAGGAATACAAAGAGCAGGACAGAAGTGGGAGAAACGCGAGGTCGAGGAGGAGGCAGCGATGTAATTTCCTGAATGCGGTAAACACTGAGCGACCCTGGTCCCATTGGACAACTTCCCTTTCCCACCATGTATCTCCCAACCTCCACTGTTAAATCCTCCTTAGGCAAACCCCAGCACAGCTACCCCATGACCACCATCCTGTAAGAAAAATAGCAACAATACATTTGTTCCTCCTCCTTAGCCACCAACAGATCGAATGATGCTAAATAAAGCCCCCCCCCCCCCCCCCGGCCTCCACTCCGCTGTCTTATTGGTTCTCTCGACTTACCGGGTTCAATTTAGTCATAATTAGTTGGTACTAAATATAACAAATGTAACAACTATTTATTTTGAATTAATTAATAGTGCCACATAAATCAGTCAGCGGGGTGCAGTGTGGGAGGTCCGTGAACTTCGAGCATTCCTGTTGACTACGTCTGCAGCAAGTGAACCCAATGGTGGCTCCTCACAGACCACATGGTTTGGTTGGAGCAGCAATTGGATGCATTCACGAGCATTCAAATGGCGGAAAGCATCATAGATTAGAGTTATAGAGACGTGGTCACACATAAGGTGCAGGGAGACAGATGGTTCACAGCGAGAAAGCGCGGGTATTCAATGCAGGAATCCCCTCTGCCTGCTCCCTCTCCAATAAGTTTACCGTTTGGGGGGTGGAGGGCGGGCTACGAGGGGGAAAGAACCGAAGCGGCAAGAGCAGTGGCACCAAGGCTGGCTCTGTTGTACAGCAGGAGTGTCAAAGTCCAGAAGAGCAATGGTCATAGGAGACTCTATAGTCAGGGACAGAGAATAGCGCTGCTGTGGGCATGAAAAATATTCCAGGATGGTGTATTTCCTAATTGGTACCAGAGTCCGTGATGTTACTGAAGGGCTGCATGGGATCCTGGTGGGGGAGGGTGATAAGGCAGAGGACATGGTGCACGTTGGTACAAATGACATAGGTAGGAAGAGGGATGAGGTCTTGCACCAGAGATTCAGGAAGCATGCTCTAAACTGAAACGTAGGACCTCTCGGGTTGTAATCTCTGGATATACCCCCGTACCATCACAGTATATACATAGGAGAATAGCGCAGATAAATAGTGAAGCTTAAGACTTGTTGCAAGGTGTTTGGTTTTAGATTCCTGGACCATTGGGACCGTTTCTGGGGTAGGTGGGACGTGAACAAACGGGACGGTCTACATCTGAACCAGAGCGGGACTAACATGCTTGCTCGTGCGTTTGGGAGTGCTCTTGCGAGGAGTTAAAACTGAATCCGCAGAAGGGTGGACACAGGCTGTTAGAGGAACGGGGAACAGCGTATCACGGAAATACAGTCAAGTCAGACGGAATACAGCATAATTAAGTTTCAGGAGAGGAAGATAAGGCTGAATGCCCTCTACCTTATTCTCAGAACAACTGCGGATGAATCGGATGAGTTAAGGACAAGGTTTGACGTTTGGAAATTAATGACATAGTAGCCATAACGGAGACATGGTTGAGGGGGGAGGTGTGGTGGTGCAGAATTAGCAGCTTAACATCCAGGGATACAGAAGCTTCAGGAGGGACAGGGGAGGAGCAGAATCGGGGGAATCGATGACGCAGTGAGGAGAGATAATATCTTTCGGTTGAATTACATGAAACGTTTTGGATAGAGCATAGTACTATAAAAAAGGGAGCCACCTTTCTAGCTGTTTATTATAGACCCCCAGATAGTCAGCGGGAAATTAAGGAGCAAATATGTGCGCAATTTGCAGAACTGTGCAAAAATAATACTAGTGTAATCATAGTGCGTGATTTCAAATTTACCAACATTAACTGGTTAGTCATTGTGTTAGGTGCTTTGATGGCGCAGAGTAGACAAGATAACGTTTTGCTCAACCTTTGAAGGACCCATCAAGAGATGGTGCAGTGCTGGGCCTGCCTCCGGGGAAGGAAGCCTGACAGGTCATTGATGTGATGGTGTAGCAGCGTTCTAATGATCGCGACCACAACATGGTGCATTTTACGTTTACTATCGATAAGGAAGTAAACGAATTGCAGAAAAAAGTCTTGGATCGAGGGAAGTAGACTTTAATAAAATCAGGGAAGAACTGGTCAAGGTAGATCGGAACACATTACTGGTGGGGATATCTACATAATTACAGCAGATGGTGTTCAATGAGGATACGCGATGTGTACAGCCCCACTATATTCTATCTATAGTAATTGGAAGGAGTAACAAGTCCAGGGAACCATGGATGATCAGCGATATTCAGGATACATTGTTAAGGGAGAGGATTTAATATGTAGAAGGGAATCTAATTAACGTTTGCATGACTGGAGTACAGAAAGTACAGGATGGAGTTGAAGAAAATATTTAGGAGTTCAGAGAGGGGTATGAAAAATCTCTAGCTTATAAAAGTAGGGAAAATCCCACGATATTCCATAAATATATCAATGGGAAGAGGATACCCACCAGGGAAAAGTTCGGCCAAATTAGGGACAATGCGGAATCGGTGGTGGAGACATTGGTAGGGTGTTGAATCAATAGTTCACAACTGACTTCATCCACTAGAATGAAGAGGCAGACATGTAACTCGCAAAGAGACTGTGGGGTTATTGAGCAAGTTGTCTTAGGGAAGGACCAAGGAGTTGGAGGAGATGACAGGCTTAAAAGTGGATAAACCTGCAGGAGCAGATGAATTAAGTCCGAAGATGCCGTGGGACGCGAGGGTAGGAAATCGCAAGGGCACTTCTCCAAATTTGTACTTCTTCTCTGGACACGGAAGAGGCACCAAACGACAGCACAACCGGAAAGGTGGTCCCACTGTATGAGAAATGTTGTTGCGAAAAGCCAGGCATCTACGGGTCAGTGAGCAGTGAGCCTTACGTCAGTAGTGGGAACATTATGGAGAAAGGTTTAATGGAGATAATCTATCTCCAGTTGGAGGGTCAAGATTTGATCAGGGGTAGTCTGCACAGCTTTATCGGAGGAAGGTCATGGCTAATAAATTTGATTGATTTTAGTGAGCATGTGACTTACTGTGCAGATGAGGGTATGTCGTTGTTGTTGTTTACATGGATTTCAGCAAAACATTTGGAAAAAGTCCAACATAGGAGACTTATAATGATGTCAAATGCACATAAGGCAGGGGACCTTGATAAGATGTATTCAAAGCTGGCTGAGCTGTAGGAGACAGATGGTGTTGTCAGGCGTCTGTTTTCATGACTGGGAGCCAGTGCCCCGTGGTGTACCACAGGCATCTGTGCTGGGCACCCTATTATTCTTCATTTGAATAAATGACTGAGATGACTCTGTGGAGGTAGGATTGGTACATATGTGAATTAAACAAAGGTATCTGGTTGGTTAACAGAGAGGCTGAGAGTCTGTTGACAGGGAGATATGGACCGGATGGTAAAATGGGCAGAAAAGTGGCACGTTGGCGCAGTGGTTCATATTGTTGCCCCCCGGCGCTGAGGTCCCAGATTCGATCCCGGCTCTGGGTCACGGTCCGTGTGGAGTTTCGACATTTTCCCAGTGTTTGCGTTGGTTTCGCCCCAACATCACAAAGATGTGCAGGTTAGGTGGATTGGCCACGATAAATTGACCCTTAATTGGAAGAAAAATAATTGCATACTCTAAATTAAAATAAAACGCAGAAAAGTAGCAGATGCAATTTAATCCTGAAACTTTTGACGTCATACACTTTGGAAAGAGGAAATTGACAAGGAATTGTCAATGAATGTCTCACACTAGGATGTCCTGAGGAACAATGCAATTTGTTGTGTTTGTAAATAGATTTTTGAAGGCAGTAGGGCAGATTAACAGGTTCCTAAAACGGACATGTGGTACACTTGCCTTTATCAATCATTGGTTAGACTATATAAAAGTAAGGGAAGCATTTTGGAGAGGTATAGAATATGACTGAAGCCACAGCTGGGGTACTGGATGCAGATGCCGTCGCTACATTATAGGAAGGATGTTATTGCACTGGAGGGAGTGCAGAGGCGTTTCATCACGGTGTTGCCTCGGATGGAACATTTAAGTGATGAAGAGAGGTTCGATAGGCCTGGTTTCTCGCTGGAGCAGAGAAGACTGACGGGCAACCTACTCGAGGTGTACAGGATTACCAGGGCATGGACAGGGTAGGTAGGGAACAGGTGTCAGTTGAAGGCCCAGTTGCGAGGGGATACAAATTGAACGTGAGAGGTGGATGTTCACGGGGGCCAAACCCACGCAAACACTGGGAAAATGTGCAAACTCCACACGGACAGTGACCTACAGCCGGGATCGAATCTGGGACATCAGCGCCGGGAGGCAACAATGCTAACCACTGCGCCACCGTGTGACCCATCTGCCACTTTTCTGCCCATTTTACCATTCCATCTATATCTCCCTGTAATCCTAGACTCTCAGCCTCACTGTTAACCACCCAGATACCTTTGTTTTCTTTGAAGAAGAACCATTTTACGCAGAGTGTAATGACAGTCTGGAACGCACTGTGCAGAAGGGTGGGAGAGGAAGGTTGCCTCACATCCTTTAAAAGAATCTGCATGAGTACGTGGCACATCTTAACATGTGTGGCGAGGGGCCAAATTCTGGCGATTGGGATTAGGATTGGGAGAGCAAGTGTTCATGCGATGGTGCAGACTCGATGGGCCGACGAGCGTTTTCTGCACTGTATTTGTGGATGATTCTATGATTTCTATACACAGTTTCCCCAGTGACTACATCACGGGTGGGCGAAGGCTTTTGTATTTCACTGCGGAGACGTCAGATGGTCTTGCAGGACAACCTCTCCAGTATAGGGCTCCGAGTCAGACTGTGTCACCTCGCAATGGGCAGCAGCAGTCTGGGCTGATGTGTAACAGCAAGGATACTGGTGCTTAAGGGAGAACGGATGTATTAAGTAATTTATCTTTAAAAGTATCGATCAGCTGAATGCAAACATCCCAGGCGGATTTTTGCTTCCCGCGAGCTGGCCAGCAGAGATTCCCTTTGTGGGCAGCCCCAGCCGTCGGGGCATCCACTGCCGTGCGTGCACTTCCGCCGCAGCAGAGAAAACCGCCAGTGGAGAATCCATGATCCTCTGTAAAATGGACTCAATAAATTCCTCCTGTTCCGGTATATCTGACCCAAGGAACTAAATGCCCCCCCCCCCGTCTTATTCTTGAGTCAGTCACGATGGATTGAACGACCTCCTCTAGTTTCAATTTTTCAGACTCGAGGGGCTGAATGGCCTCCTTATTCGCCGGATCTGGTATGTGACTTGAGAAACTGAATGGCCTCTTCCTTCTCCTTATCTTGCGTTACAGACTAGAGGGGCTGAATGGTCTCCTCCTGTTCTGGTGTAACTGACCCAAGGGACAGAATGGCCTCTTCCTTCGCCTGTTGTTGAGCGATAGACTCGAGGTACTGTGCGGCCTCCTCCTCCCCCTGTTCTGGTGCAACAAACTCGAGGGACTAAATGCCTCACCCTACTCCTCCTCTTCTGGTGCACCAGACTTGAGGGGCGGAATGTCCTTATTTTCCTCCTGTTCCTTGAAGACTGTATAGATGGACTGAATTGTCTCTGCCTCCTGTTCGTGTGAACGAAAGTGCAGTGACTAATCGAATGGCCTCTTTCTCCTCGTGTTCCGACCAAACTGTCTTCAGGGAGTGAACGGCATCCTCATATTGCAGGATCACAGACTCGACGGAATGATTGGCCTCCGACACACGGACTGTTCTGGTATGAAGACTCGAGGAACTGAATGGCCTCTTCCATCTGATGTGGAGTAGCAGACTCGAGGAACTGAATGGCCCTCTCGTCCTGTTCTGTATTCACAAGCTTTTCGGACGGAATCTCCTCATCCTCTTGACCCAGTTTAACAGAATGGAGCGACTCAATGAATCCCTCCTCCTGTTCTGGTTTTACTGGCTTGAGGAGCTGATTGTCTTAATCTGTATTCTGATTTGGTGTCACAGACTAGAGGAACTGAATGGCCTCGTGCTCCTCCTGTTCCTTTGTAACCTACTCGAGACTGAACAGCCTCTTCCTCCTGTTCTATATTGTAAGAAGTCTTCAAACTAGGTTAATGTCCAACAGGTTTGTTTGGCGTCACCAGTGTTCGGTGCGCAGCTCCTTCATCGGGTCAATGAAGAGGGAGGTTCCACAAACTCATTTGGGAACAAAGTCAAAGATGCAAGACGATATATTGAATGCGAGTATTTGCAGGTAATTTAGTCTTTACGGATCCAGACGGTGCGAGAGGAGAGACGAATAATAATAGTTTAAAGACGTTTTAATTGTCTCAAGCCAGGACAGTTGGTAGGATTTCGCAACCCCAAGCCAGACTGTGGGCGGTAAATGTCATGAGACCTGTTTCATTCACGTCTTCACGCACCTGAGGAAGTCGCTGTGCTCCGAAAGCTAGTAATTTGAAATAAACCTGTTGGACTTTGACCTGGTGTTGTAAGACTTCTTACTGTGCTCACCCCAGTCCAACGCCGGCAGTGGAGAACCTTCCAAGCGATTTTTCACAGTGCTCAGCAAAGGTTTATACCAACAAAAAGGAAGGACGGTAGAAAGAGGGAAAATCAACCGTGGATATCTAAGGAAATAACGGAGAGTATCAAATTGAAGGAAAAAGCACACAGAGAGGCAAACATTGGTGGCAGACTTGAGGACTGGGAAATCTTTAGGGGGCAACAGAAAGCTACTAAAAAGCTATAAAGAAGAGTAAGATAGAGTATGAGAGTAAACTTTCTCAGAATATTAAAACAGACAGTAAATGTTTTTACAAATCTATAAAACAAAAAAGGAGTGGCTATGGTAAATATGGATCCTTTAGAGGATGAGAAGGGAGTCTTAATAATGGGAGATGAGGAAATGGCTGAGGAACTGAACATGTTTTTTGGGTCTGTTTTCACAGTGGAAGACACAAATAACATGCCAGTGACTGATAGAAAATAGGCTATGACAGGTGAGGACCTTGAGAGGATTGTTATCAGTAAGGAGGCAGTGATGGGCAAGCTAATGGGACTAAAGGTAGACAAGTCTACTGGCCCTGATGGAATGCATCCCAGAGTGCTGAAAGAGATGGCTATGGAAATTGCAGGTGCACTAGTGATGATTTACCGAAATCCACTAGACTCTGGGGTGGTCCCGGTGGATTGGAAATTAGGAAACGTGACACCACTGTTTAAAAAAGGAGATAGGCAGAGAGCAGGAAATTATAGGTCAGTGAGCATAACTTCGTTAGTAGGGAAGATGCTGGAGTCTATCATCAAGGAAGAAATAGCGAGGCATCTGGATAGAAATTGTCCATTGGGTTCATAAAGGGCAGGTCGTGCCTAACTAATTCAGTGGAATTTTTTTAGGACATTACCAGTGCAGTAGATAACGGTGAGCCAATGGATGTGGTATATGTGGATTTCCAGAAAGCCTTTGACAAGGTGCCACACAAAAGGTTGCTCTATGAGTTAAAGATGCATGGCATTAAGGGTAAAGTAGTAGCATGGATAGAGGATTGGTTAATTAATAGACAACAAAGATTGGGGATTAATGGGTGTTTCTCTGGTTGGCAATCAGTAGCTAGTGCTGTCCCTCAGGGATCCGTGTTGGGCCCACAATTGTTCACAATTTACATAGATGATTTGGAGTTGGGGACCAAGGGCAATGTGTCCACGTTTGCAGATGATACTAAGATGAGTAGTAAAGCGAAAAGTGCAGAGGATACTGGAAGTCTGCAGAGGGATTTGGATAGGTTAAGTGAATGGGCTAGGGTCTGGCAGATGGAATACAATGTTGACAAATGTGAGGTTATCCATTTTGGTAGGAATAACAGAAAACGGGATTATTATTTAAACGATAAAATATTAAAGCATGCCGCTGAGCAGAGAGACCTGGGTGTGCTAATGCATGAGTCACAGAAAGTTGGTTTTTCAGGTGCAACAGGTGATTAAGAAGGCAAATGGAATGTTGTCCTTCATTGCTAGAGGGATGGGGTTTAAGACTAGAGAGGTTTTGTTCCAATTGTATAAGGTGTTAGTGAGACCACACTTGGAGTATTGTGTTCGGTTTTGGTCTCCTTACTTGAGAAAGGACGTACTGGCGCTGGAGGGTGTGCAGAGGAGATTCACTAGGTTAATCCCAGAGCTGAACTGGTTGGATCATGAGAGGTTGAGTAGACTGGGACTGTACTCGTTGGAATTTAGAAGGATGAGGGGGGATCTTATAGAAACATTTAAAATTATGAAGGGAATAGATAGGATAGATGCGGGCAGGTTGTTTCCATTGGCGGGTGAAAGCAGAACTAGGGGACATAGCCTCAAAATAAGGGGAAGTAGATTTAGGACTGAGTTTAGGAGGAACATCTTCACCCAAATGGTTGTGAATCTATGGAATTCCATGCACAGTGAAGCAGTTGAGGCTCCTTCATTACATGTTTTTAAGGTAAAGATAGACAGTTTTTTGATGAATAAAGGGATTAAGGGTTATGGTGTTCGGCCGGGAAAGTGGAGCTGAGTCCACAAAAGATCAGCCATGATCTCATTGAATGGCGGAGCAGGCTTGAGGAGCCAGATGGCCTACTCCTGCTCCTAGTTCTTATGTTCTTATGTTCTTATTTACTCGGCCTGTTAAGGTGTAGCTAACTCGATGGGCTGAATAGCCTCCTACTCTTCTTTTACTGGCGCAACCGACTTGAGCGACTGAATGGCCTCTTGATCCTCCTGATCCAGTGCAACCAGTATAACCGACGTGAGCGACTGAATCGCCTCTTCCTCCTCCTGGTCAAGTGAACACATTGACAGACTGATTGGCCTCCGTCCGTGCTGTGCGGGGGCAGCAACCTGAACAGTCACTTCACCATGTCCAGGTGTAAAAAGTGAGCAGATCTGAATGGCGTCACCATCTTCCTATTTCGCTGTAACAGTCTGAATGGCCTCATCCTCTAAAACGTTTCTGATATAAAATCATCAGGGCGCTAATGGCCTCCAATTGGTTAATCAGACTGGTTGGACTTAATGGCCTCCTCCTTCTCATGTTCTGACGTCAGACTCGAAGGACTGAATGGCGTCCTTCTGTTCTGATACAACAATCTGGGGGGTTGTATGTCTCCGGTTGATATGCTGTGTTCAGTGTGTCATTGTAGTGTTCAGTCTGGTTCTCACCTCTTCCTTCCAGCTCTCATCACTGGATAACAGTCTACCTATGTCAGCAGGCGATGGGAGTGTGTGAGCATCTCCCGTCATTACGGAGCCTCCTGATCATTACTTCCTTCTTACCAGATCCCCGTGGAGACTGACCTCAACTGGGCACCTCCCAAACGCAGGCTCAGCTACAGGGTAGTCAAAGAACAAGGAACAAAGACAATTACAGCACAGGAACAGGCCCTTCGGCCCTCCCAGCCTGCGCCGATCCAGATCCTTTATCTAAACCTGTTTCCTATTTTCCAAGGTCTACTTCCCTCTGTTGCCGCCCATTCATATACCTGTCTAGATGCTTCTTAAATGATGCTATCGTGCCCACCTCTACCACCTCCGCTGGTAAAGCGGTCCAGGCACCCACCACCCTCAGCGTAAAAAACGTTCCACGCACCTCTCTGGCCCTCACACAAGTGGAATGTGGCCCACGACATGATATCCTCGGCCAGAGGTAAACAACCCAACTAGCTTGTGAGGGATCAGGAGGTCGTTATAAGTGAGTAACTTCTGAGAAGAATCCAAAGTAAATTTCTGTATGTGGCATTATGGCAGCTATCAGGAAGCTTTCTGACAAACCCAGCAGCACAGCTGGTTCGAAACAACACTGATGTCACCCTATCCTGTGAAAAATACTAGGTGCCTGGACAACTCAGGTTCTCCAGACTGTTTACCCAGTCCTGTAGCATAAAGAGTACACTCCAGCTTTGTGGTTCGCGATTGTACAACACAGGAAGAAGAAAGTATTGGTTATAAGCTCTCATTCGATTGGCAGAGACTGAACACCAGGGGTTGGTGTCGGCAGTGGGAGAAAGCATTAGGTTTCAGGGTAAAGCTACCATCCATAGTCCGCAGGCCGTTAGCTTGTGTGTTAGTAATGGACAATAAGATGTCTTACAACACCAGGCTAAAGTTCATCAGGTTATTTTCTAATCACCAGCTATCGGAGCCCTCTCCTTCCTCAGGGAAATCCGTCATTTCAGGTTGTGCCTGAGGAAGGAGCAGTGATCCGAAAGCTAGTGTGTGATACAAACATAAGAACATAAGAACATAAGAACTAGGAGCAGGAGTAGGCCATCTGGCCCCTCGAGCCTGCTCCGCCATTCAATTAGATCATGGCTGATCTTTTGTGGACTCAGCTCCACTTTCCGGCCCGAACACCATAACCCTAACCCCGTATGTTGGACTGTAACCTGGTGTTATAAGACTTCTTATTGTGCTCACTCTAATCCAACACCGGCATCTCCACATCATTAATGCGGGACATTAGGGACAGTATTCGATCCAAGAAAGTAGCACACACATTGTCCCAGAAAATTACCAGGTATGAGGATTGAGAGCTGTTTAGAATAGAGCGATGACAGATTAAGGGATCCATATCGGGAAAAATAACGTTTGGAAGTAAGCTTGCAGTAAACATAAAGACTGACTGAAAAGGTTTCTGTAGGTACCAACCCCTCCTCCACCTTTGGAAACTCCAACCCCTCCAAGAACTGCCTCATCCCCTCCACCAGCTCCAACTCAAGCAATCGTCTGGAACATTCTTCCCGCTGGGACTGACCGTGTTGCCCTTCTATCCTCAGTATTCCTACCTCCGTGGCCGCTTCACTTTTCTTGAGCTGGTATGCTCGCACCTGCTGGCCCTCTCCCCATACTGATATTCCGCCCCTCTCGCCTTACTCAACGGCCCCGTTGCCTTCCCTGTTGACTTCAGACCAAATTCCATCCGCGTCTTTTGCCGTTCCTTCAACAAACCCGCCTCCGGGACGTCCTTATACCTTCTACCGACGTGGGGGTTCGCCCTAACTAGCCGTTTAATCTTGCCCGCTCCACCTTCTTCCGGTGAGCCCGAAATCAGTTCCCCACACATTTAGCGCCTCCTGTTACTGCCGCATCCCCGCCCTGTGTCATTTATCACCAAATGATTCTGGATTGCCTCCCTCACCCGCCCGCACAAGTCCGCATCGCCTAACAGTCGTACATGCAATCTCCATTGCGGGCGCTGACCACTCAGTGTGGGGCATGATCAGATACAACAATCGCCGAATACTCAGCATCCACTACTCCCGCCAGAAAAGCCCTATTCAAAACGAAAGAATCAATCGGGGAGTGCACTTTGTGTAGTTGGCAGAAAAAGAAAATTCCTTCGCTCGCGGTCGTCCGAACCTCCACGGATCTAGCCCTCCCGAAACCCCTTTTGCTCCTTCGCCACGGCTGGCATCCTCCCTGTTTTGAATGTGATCGATCCAATCTCGGATCTATAACTATATTAAAGTCTACCCCATGATCAACCTATGCGATTCCAGGTCCAGGATCTTCCCTAAATCCCAACTCATGAACTCTGCGTGTTCCCAATTTGGAGCATAGATATTCACTAATACCACCAGCATCACATCCACATTTCCACTCACCACAATGTACCAAGCCGCCGAGTCCGCCACTATGTTTCCTCCCTCAAATGTCACCCGCTGATTGATCAAGATCGCTACCCCATCTAGTTTTGCTCTCGAGCCCCGATACTAATACCTGCTCAACCCACCCCTTCTGAATCCTTACCTGATCCTGTAGCATTGTCACGTCTGCCTTCACACTCTTCAAATGCGATAAGACGTGCGCCCACTTGATTGACCCGTTCAGTCCTCTCACCTTCCATGTGATCAGCCTCGTCGCGGGCACTGCGCCACCCTGGCTATCAAACATCACCATTCTTCGGCCGGCCTCCAGCCCGCGTCCCGTGTCACCTCAGAGCCACCCTCGGGATGCCCCCCTAATCAACCTCCAATTTGTCTCCAAGCGTCAGTCACTCCACTGTCAGCAGAAACGTTCAACCGCTCACACCCCTCTCCCAATAACAAAATATCAATCCCACAACCCCCAACAAACTGATCACCTGCTCCCCCCCCCCCCCACTGTGCTTCCGTGAGCTAGCCCGCCAAGCCAGCCTGGTTGCCCCCGCCCATGGGGCCAAGCATTCTACTCCTACTGATCCCCCCGCTCGAAAATACAAAAGCAAAACATAACAATCCCCAGAAACACAAAGAACAAATTTCCACCCACGATGCCCCATTAAGAACAACGTTTACCCGCATACAGAACTGAGCACAAAACCTGGTGCAAAAACAATACATACAGATAAATTTAGCAGCATAATCAGTACACAATTACTCGTCCCCAAGTTCAATGTCTTCCATCACTTGCCAGTCTCCTGTCCTTAACAAAGTTAATCACCTCATCCTGCGATCCAAAATAGAGTTCTTGTCTCTCGTGAATGAGTTACAAAGGGCCTGGGTACAGCATGCCGAACTTCACCCCTTCCCAAAGAGAGCCAATTTCACTAGACTGAAATTCGCCGCCTTTTGGACAGTTCCGCACCCAAATCCTGGTAAATGCGCAGCTCGTTATCTTCCTGTTTGTAGCTCCCCTTCTGCTTCGCCCACCTCAAGATCTGTTTCTTGTCCAGCGATGCTACCAACATCAACCTCGACGGCTCATTTTTCAGCGGCTTCCTCATCAGAGCTCTGCGCGCTCTGTCCACCTCAATAGCCGAGCAATCACATCTTCCTCCAGCAGCTTGTCAAACATGTGTACCACATATAGCGCTGCTGTGATCCCTCGCTGCCCTCGGGAAGGCCCACTATCGTGAGATTCTGCCTGCGTCACTGTTCCTCCAGATCCTCCACCTTCTCCTGCAACTTTTCTGAAGGTCGCTCATGAGATCCATGTCTGCTGCCATCGCGGTTATCTGGTACTCGTGCTCGGCCACCTCTTCCACCTTCTGGATCGCCTGGCCCTGGGCTTCTAATCTCTGCTCCATCCGTTCAATACCCGTCTTAATCGGGTCCATGTGATCTTTTCCTTGCTCAGCAAAGCTCTCCTGCAGAAAGTCCACCAGCTGCTCCGTTGACCACTTGGCCGGCAATCCCAGTCCCTGAGCCTCCGCCATGCTGTCCTGTGCTGCAGACTCCACTCCCTTCTTCAACCAACGATCTCCCCTTTTCAGACCACATCTGGTGCACGAATCCATACACTAGCAGGGAATTATTCTCCTCTGCCTCACCAATCTCCTGTTTTGCAGATCAACTCCCCCATACGTCGGGGAAACGCCCCGAAAGGTCCACCACTATCAGGAGCTACCAAATAAGCGTCCACTCACTCCATGGACGCCACCGGAAGTCCTGGTTAATTTTCACTTTATCCAGCATTGCTTCGCCACCACCTTTTCTTTTATGCCTATACTTCCTAAGTACTGAAAATCTTGCGACATTCAGTTCCCATTCCTGTTCAACCTGCAGCGATGTCTCTGTAATCCTATTTACATCACACCCATTTAGGTCTATCTGCGCAATTAGTTCATCCACTTTATTTGCAAATATTCCATGCATTAAGGCACAAAGCCTTTAAGTTTGTCTTTTTCACATTGTTTGCCTTTCTCCTAATATTTTTCTCTTTAGTCCAGTTTGAATTTTTTTCTTGGTTTCTCCACCTACCACTTCTATTATTGCCTTTGAAAACTTTTGCTTTGTCTGCGCTCCCTCTTTGTCTGACTCTTTGCATAGGTTCCCATCGCCTGGCATATTAGTTTAAACCCTCCCCAACTTCTCTAGCAAATAGTTCCCCTCGGACATCAGTGCAAGTCCTGCCGGGGTGTAACCCGTCCAGTTTTTACAGGTCCCACCTTCCCCAGAACCGGTCCCAATGTACCAAGAATCTGAAACCCTCCCCCTGACGATATCTCTTCATCTACGTGTTCATCCGATATATCCTGTAATTTCTACTCTTGCTCGCACGTGAAATGAAAATTAAAAATTAAAATCGTTTATTGCCACGAGTAGGCTTCAATGAAGTGACTGTGAAAGCCTCTAATCGCCAGATTTCGGCACCTGTTC
Source organism: Scyliorhinus canicula (assembly GCF_902713615.1). Taxonomy (NCBI): domain Eukaryota; kingdom Metazoa; phylum Chordata; class Chondrichthyes; order Carcharhiniformes; family Scyliorhinidae; genus Scyliorhinus; species Scyliorhinus canicula. The sequence continues at coordinate 2,861,262 of NW_024055717.1, forward strand.
GGGGAGGCTGTTACCAGAATTGAACCATGCTGCTGCCCTGCTTTGGTCTGCTTTAAAAGCCAACGATTTAGCCCAGTGTGCTAAACCAGCCCCTGCGATAATTAAATTTGAGGTCCGATTCCTTAACCTCCTTCCTCGCTCCCTGTATTATGCTTCTAGGACTCTGCCCTCTGTACCGATATATACCACGCCCACTGGCTGTTGATCCTCCCGCTCCACAATGTCCTTTGCCCGCTTCAAGGCATCCTTCACCTTAGCACCAGGGAGGCAACATACCATCCAGAAGTCCCGTTTGCAGGCACAGAAACGTCTGTCTATTCCCCTTACAATTGAATCCCTTATCACTATTGCACTAGACCACTTATTACCCCTCTCCTCTGCAGCAGAACCAACCGTGCTGCCATGTGTTTGGCTGTTGCACTGTTCCCCTGATAGGCCATTCCCCTCAACAGTATCCAAAACGGAATATATGTTCTGCATGAGAATGGCCACAGGAGATTCCATCACTGCCAGCCTCTCTCTTTCTGCTGGTCACCCATCCCTTCCTGCCTGTAAAGTCTGAGCCTGCGGTGTGAACACCTCTCTATATATTCTGTCGCCCATGTTCACCACTTTGCAGATGCTCAACAGTGACTCAGGCCGCTGCTCCAGCTCTGAAACGTCAGCTTCCAGGAGCTGTAACTGGAAACACCCTGGACATCCTGAATTCTCCCTACACCTGAACAGGCGCTGGAATTTGGCCACTAGGGGTTTTAACAGTAACTTCGTTGCAGTGTTAATGTGAGCCTACTTGTGAAAACAAAGATTATTATTATTTGTGACTGTTTGCCTGAGTGTGTACGCGTGTCTTTGTGTCTGACTGTGTGTGTGTCTGTTAGTGCGTATTGGTGTCTCAGTGAGTGTGCATTTGTGTCTCTGTCTCTATGTGTCTTTGTATTTGTCTTACTGTTTGTGAGCGTGTGTATTTGCATCTCTGCTTCTCTCTGTCCGTGCGTGCTTGTCCTTTCGTGAATATGTGTGTCTCTGTGTCTGACAGTGTGTGAATTCGTGTCTTTTTTCATGTGTGAATATTTGCGTCTGTGTGTGACAGTGGGATCTCTGTGTCTGTGAGTGTGTGTATTTGTCTCTGTGTTTGACAGCGTGTTTATTTGCATCCCTGTTTCGTTCTGACTGTGATTGCTTGTCCTTAGTGTGAATATTTGTGTCACTGTACCTGTATGTGTTATATGTGCTTGCGTCTGTGAGTGTGATTATATGTGCCTGTCTGGGCCTGTGAGTGTGTATATTTATGCCACTGTATCTGTGACTGTGCATTTTCTTGTTTCGGTGTCTGTGATGTGAGCATTTGTTTCTCTCGGTGTCTGTGAGTGTGTATAATTGTGTCTGCCTTGGTCTGTGAGTGTGTATTTGTGTCTGTGCGTCTTTCAGTGAATATTTATGTATCCGTGTCTGACAGTGTGTGTACTTGTACCTGCGTGTTTGTGAGTATGTATATGTGTTTGTGTCTAACAGTGTGTGTCTGACAGTGTATATGTTGCTGTCTCTGTCTCTCTGAGTGAGTGCATTTGTATCTCTGTGCCTTTGAGTGTGTACATGCGTCTCTGAGTGTCTGTCTTTGTTTCTGTGTCTGTGAGAGTGTACATTTGTGTCTCTGTTTCTCTCGTGTGGGTGCATGTATTTGTTCTCTGTGTCTGTGACTGTTTTATTTGTGTCTCTGTTTCTTTGTGTCTGTAGGTGCGTCAATGTGTTACCTGTGTGCGCATTTGTGTTTATTTGTTTGTCTTTGTAAACACCACCTCAATCAAACTGGTAATGTCTTTCCCAGGCTGGTGTGTAATTACATTGTTTATTTCCCATCCTCACAGTGAACATCATCACAATTGTGATCCTGAAAAGAAAAAACTGTGGCCTGTCCAAATGTGTTACTTGTTACTTGGTGGCCATGGCAGTGGGGGATCTACTGGTCGTTATTCTCGACCTGATATTGAGACACATTCCCATTGTTTTTTATGAACAGTTTTATTTCCTGTTGTCCATCCCCGTGTGTAATATCCACGCCGTCCTGCTTTATGCAGCCACTGACTGTTCCGTCTGGTTCACCGTCACTTTCACCTTTGATCGATTTGTGGCCATTTGTTGCCCGAAGCAGAAATGTAAATATTGCAGCGAGAAAACGGCGGCTGTGGTTCTGGGAACAGTGACTGTGCTGAGCTGTTTGAAGAACATTTCCTGGTATTTTATGTTTAAGAATGGGTATTCTCTGCAGAACATCCCCTGGTTTTGTTCTGTCACATTGGATGTTATGTTCTCTCATTTCTGGGGAACAATCGAGTTCCTCCAGTACATTCTCACCCCAGGTGTTCCATTTGTCCTGATTCTGCTGCTCAATATTTTCACAGTCAGATACATTGTCGTAAGCAGCAGAGCCCGCAGGAGACTCCGGGCTCACAACAGTGGGGAGAGTCCCAGAGACCCAGAGATGGAAAGTCGGAGGAAATCCATCATTTTATTATTTTTTATCTCAGCGAACTTCATCCTGTTATGGTCAGTGTTCATGATTTATTCGATATGGGCTCGAATGCGCGCACTGAAGTATTTTTCAGTATATTTAGATATCTATTTTCTCGAAATCTCCTTCATGCTACAGCTCCTGAGTTGCTGCACAAACACTGCGATTTACGCTGTGACACAGACTCAGTTCAGACAACAGTTGAGGAATCTGCTGTTCTTCCGGTCGCGGTCATGAGCTGAGCTGTTGCACGTATGGTGGCTCTGGAATGAAATCCTCGAATACGACTGTTAACCCCATCAAATCAGCATAATAGTAACCGCAACCCTCCCTCCCTCCTCCCGCACTATAGAACCTTCGCAAACTACATCAGTTAGAAATAGAACAAATTGATAGATAGATAGAGAAATACGGCACAGAACAGGCCCTTCGGCCCACGATGTTGCGCCGAACTTTTGTCCTTGGTCAATTATAGAATGTTGGACAATTTTTCATGGCCAATCCAACCAACCTGCACATCTTTGGACTGTGGGAGGAAACCGGAGTACCCGGAGGAAACCCACGCAGTCACGGGGAGGATGTGCAGACTTCACACAGACAGTGACACAAGTCGAAATCGAACTAGGGATCCTGGACCTGTGAAGCAATTGTGCTATCCACAATGCAAGCGTGCTGCCCTTAAGAAGTTAACCTACACTCCATTATTCTACCCTAATCCATGTACCTATCCAATAGCCGCTTGAAGGTCCCTAACGTTTCCGACTCAACTACTTCAACAGGCAGTGCATTCCATGCCCCCACTACTCTCTGGGTAAAGAACCTACCTCTGACATCCCCTCTATATCTTCCACCATTTATCTTAAATTCATGTCCCCTTGTAATGGTGTGCTCCACCAGGGAAAAAAGTATCTGACTGTCTACTCTATCTATTCCCCTGATCATCATATAAACCACTATCATGTCGCCCCTCATCCGTCTCCGTTCTAATGAGAAAAGACCTAGCACCCTCAACCTTTCCTCGGATGACCTACTCTCCATTCCAGGCAACATCCTGGTAAATCTCCTTTGCACCTTTTCCAAAGCTTCTACATTCTTCCTAAAATGAGGCGACCAGAACTGCACAGTACTCCAAATGTGGCCTGACCAAGGTTTTGTACAGCTGCATCATCACCTCACGGCTCTTAAATTCAATCCCTCTGCTAATGAACGCTAGCACACCATAGGTCTTCTTCACAGCTCTATCCACTTGAGTGGCAACTTTCAAAGAACTATGAACATAGACCCCAAGATCTCTCTGCTCCTCCACATTGCCAAGAACCCTACAGTTAAAACTGTATTCCGCATTCATATTTGTCCTTCCAAAATGGACAACCTCACACTTGTCAGGGTTAAACTCCATCTGCCACTTCTCAGCCCAGCTCTGCATTCTATCTATGTCTCTTTGAAGCCCACAACATCCCTCCTCACTATCCACAACTCCACTAATCTTCGTATCATCTGCAAATTTACTGACCCACCCTTCAACTCCCTCATCCAAGTCGTTAATGAAAATCACAAACAGCAGAGGACCCAGAACTGATTCCTGCGGTACGCCACTAATAACTGGGCTCCAGGCTGAATATTTGCCATCCACCACCACTCTCTGTCTCCTATCGGTTAGCCAGTTTATTATCCAACTGGTCAAATTTCCCACTATCCCATGCTTCCTTACTTTCTGCACAAGCCTACAATCGGGATCCTTATTAAATGCCTTACTAAAATCCATGTACACTACATCCACTGCTTTACCTTCATCCACATGCTTGGTCACCTCCTCAAATAATTCAATAAGACTTGTAAGGAAAGACCTACCCCTCACAAATCCGTGCTGACTATCCCTAATCAAGCAATGCCTTTCCAGATGCTCAGAAATCCTATCCCTCAGTACCTTTTCCATTACTTTGCCTACCACCGAAGTAAGACTAACTGGCCTGTAATTCCCAGGGTTATCCCTATTCCCTTTTTTGATCAGGGGCACAACATTCGCCACTCTCCAATCCTCTGGTACCACCCCTGTTGACAGCGAGGACGAAAAGATCATTGCCAACGGCTCTGCAATTTCATTTCTTGCTTCCCATAGAATCCTTGGATATATCCCGTCAGGCCCGGGGGACTTGTCTATCCTCAAGTTTTTCAAAACGCGCAACACATCTTCCTTCCTGACAAGTATCTCCTCGAGCTTATCAGTCTGCTTCATGCTGTCCTCTCCAACAATATGGCCCCTCTTGTTTGTAAATTCTGAAGAAAAATACTTGTTCAAGACCTCTCCTATCTCTTCAGACACAATACACAATCTCCCGCTACTGTCCTTGATCGGACCTACCCTCGCTCTAGTCATTCTCATATTTCTCACATATGTTCATTGTTTCTAACAGAAAGGGGCCTCACGGTAGCATGGTGGTTAGCATCAATGCTTCACAGCTCCAGGGTCCCAGGTTCGATTCCCGGCTGGGTCACTGTCTGTGTGGAGTCTGCATGTCCTCCCCGTGTGTGCGTGGGTTACCTCCGGGTGCTCCGGTTTCCTCCCACAGTCCAAAGATGTGCGGGTTAGGTGGATTGGCCATGCTAAATTGCCCGTAGTGTAAGGTTAATGGGGTATTGTTGGGTTACGGGTATACGGGTTACGTGGGTTTAAGTAGGGTGATCATTGCTCGGCACAACATCGAGGGCCGAAGGGCCTGTTCTGTGCTGTACTGTTCTATGTTCTATGTGTAAAAGGCCTTGGGTTTTCCTTGATCCTACCTGCCAAAGATTTTTCAAGCCCTCTCTTAGCTCTCCTAATCCCTTTCTTCAGTTCCCTCCTGGCTATCTTGTATCCCTCCAGCGCCCTGTCTGAACCTTGTTTCTTCAGCCTTACATAAGTCTCCTTCTTCCTCTTAACAAGACATTCAACCTCTCTTGTCAACCATGGTTCCCTCACGACCATCTCTTCCCTGCCTGACAGGGACATACATATCAAAGACACGCAGTACCTGTTCGTTGGACAAGTTCCACATTTCACTTGTGTCCTTCCCTGACAGCCTATGTTCCCAACTTCTGCACTTCAATTCTTGTCTCACAGCATTGTATTTACCCGTCCCACAATTATAAACCTTGACCTGTTGCACGCATCTATCCCTCTTCATAACTAAAGTGAAAGTCACAGAACTGAGGTCACTACCTCCAAAATGCTCCCCCACTAACAAATCTATCACCTGCCCTGGTTCATTATCAAGTACTAAATCCAATATGGCCTCCCCTATGGTCGGACAATCTACATACTGTGTTAGAAAAGCTTCCTGGACACACTGCACAAACACTACCCCATCCAAACTATTTGATCTAAAGAGTTTCCACTCAATGTTTGCGAAGTTGAAGACACCCATGACTACTGCCCTGTGACTTCTGCACCTTTCCAAAATCTGTTTTCCACTCTGTTCCTCCACATCTCTGCTGCTATTGGGGGGCCTATAGAAAACTCCCAACAAGGTGACTGCTCCTTTCCTATTTCTGACTTCAACCCATATTACCTCAGTAGGCAGATCCCCCTCGAACTGCCTTTCTGCAGCTGTTATACTATCTCTAATTAACAATGCCACCCCCACCTCTTTTACCATCCTCCCTAATCTTGTTAAAACATATATAACCAGGGACCTCCAACAACCATTTCTGCCCCTCTTCTATCCAAGTTTCCGTGATGGCCACCACATTGTAGTCCCAAGTACCGATCCATGCCTTAAGTTCACCCACCTTATTCCTGATGCTTCTTGCATTAAAGTATACACACTTCAACCCATCTCCTTGCCTGCAAGTACTCTCCTTTGTCATTGTTACCTTCCCCACTGCATCACTACGTGCTTTGGCATCCTGACTATCGGTTTCCTTCGTTGCTGGACTACAGATCTGGTTCCCATTCCCCTGCCATATTAATTTAAACCCTCCCGAAGAGTACTAGAAAACCTCCCCCCAAGGATATTGGTGCCCCTCTGGTTCAGATGAAACCCGTCCTGCTTGTACAGGTCCCACCTTCCCCAGAATGCGCTCCCATTGTCGGAACACCTGAAGCCCTCCCTCCTGCACCATTCCTGCAGCCACGTGTTCAACTGCTCTCTCTCCCTATTTCTCGCCTCGCTATCACATGGTACCGGCAACAAATCAGAGATGACAACTCTGTCTGTCCTGGCCTTTAACTTCCTGCCTAACTCCCTAAACTTGTTTATTAGCTCCACACCCTTTTTCCTACCTACAACGTTGGGACCAATGTGCACCACGACTTGTGGCTGCTCACCCTCCCCCTTCAGGATCCTGAAGACACGATCCGAGACATCCCTGGCCCTGGCACCCGAAAGGCAACATACCTTTTGGGAGTCTCGCTCGCGACCACATAAAGACAAAATTACAGGAAAGAACCAGCCGCCCAACGCAAAAGCCAACAAGGACGAGATGAGGGAAAGCTCAGCCATGCAGCTGGTGGTCACACGAGGTGGCATGGAGCCGGGAAGGGCCGATTTCACAGAGTTGTCAGCGCAGAGCCCAGCTGCTGTATGAACTTCATCAACGCCGAGCTCCAAAGACGCAGGGATGAGCTGAAGATTGAACTCCTGGCAGCTGTTCAGACAGCAGTGGAGGCGGAAAGGGCTTTTCGTCCGTGTGATCGGGAGTGTGTCAGTGTGAGTTTGTGTGTATGTGGGAGCGGGTCTGGTTGTGTGCCTGGATGTGGATCCGTGTGTGTATGGGTAAGGGCCTGGCTGTGTGTGATGTGTGTGTGAATGCGTGTGTGGGTGTGGTTGTTGATATTTGTGTATGTTTTGGAACATGTGTATTGAGTAGGTATGTATGTAGGTCCGTGTTCGTGAGCGCGTGTTCGCATCTGTGAGTGTTATGGTGTGTGTGGGTGTTTCCTGTGTGGGTGTGTTTGTGTGTGTTGCGGGTACAGGTGCAGGGATGTGTGTTTGTGTAGTGTGTGTGTGTTGTGTGTCGGCGTGGGTCAGGGTGAGGGTGAGGGTGTGTGGTTGTTGAGTTTACGAGCATTGGTGTTTACGGATGTGTGCCGTTTCATGGGTGTCTTTTCGGGTGTGTGTGAATTTTTATGGGCGGGGGTTTAGAGAACCCCAAAATGTATCATGGAGTTCCCCTGACCAATAACTTTTAATAGATTGTGGCATGGGGAGCACACGGCCCACTCTACAGGTGTGGTACAGCAGAAATGGGAAAGTATTTGTTAAAACAAAACAATGTTTATTCTATGAACTCAAGTTTCACCTTTTAAAACTGAAGTGGGAAATGGTTCAGAAGGGCACTTGGCACAGAAGATGGCTGCCTAACACACAAGATGGAGACACAGAAAATAAAGCAGACATAACCGATACCTGGAACCCGGCAGGGTGCCAGTGGGACAGATAGGAACAGATCCAGGACAAAGGGAGACAAACAGGAACATTTAGAAATACATAAATGCAGAACACCACTTGAATAAAGCTGACTTCAGCCAAAGTGTACGCAATGATATGCTAATACGAATGTCTTGGGCCATCTCCTGAAACAAAGGGAGCCAAACAGGAAGATTAAGAAATACATAAATGCAGGACACCACTTGAATATAGCTGATTTCCCCTTTTTTGAGGCGATGTCCCCTAGTTCTGCTTTCACCCGCCAGTGGAAACAACCTGCCCGCATCTATCCTACCTATTCCCTTCATAATTTTAAATGTTTTTATAAAATCCCCCCGCATCCTTCTAAATTCCAACGAGTACAGTCGCAGTCTACTCAACCTCTCCTCATAATCCAACCCCTACGTTTGATAAGGTTTCCCATGGCAGGTTGATGGAAAATGTGAAGTCGTATGGGGTTCAGGGTGTACTAGCTAGATGGATAAAGAACGGGCTGGGCAACAGGATACAGAGAGTAGTGGTGGAAGGGAGTGTCTCAAAATGGAGAAGGGTGACTAGTGGTGTTCCACACGGATCCGTGCTCGGACCACTGCTGTTTGTGATCTACATCAATGACCTGGAGGAAGGTATAGGTGTTCCGATTAGCAAGTTTGCAGATGATACTAAGATTGGTGGAGTTGCAGATAGCGAGTAGGACTGTCAGAGAATACAACAAAATATAGATAGATTGGAGAGTTGGGCAGAGAAATGGCAGATGGAGTTCAATCCAGGCAAATGCGAGGTGATGCATTTTGGAAGATCAAATTCAAGAGCGGACTATATGGTCAATGGAAGGAGCTTGGGGAAAATTGATGCGCTGAGAGATCTGGGAGTTCAGGTCCATTGTGCCCGGAAGGTGGCAACGCAGGTTGATAGAGTGGTCAAGAAGGCACACATAATGCTTGCCTTCATCGGACGGGGTATTGAGTACAAGAGTTGGCAGGTCATGTTACAGTTGTATAGGACTTTGGTTAGGCAACATTTGGAATACTGCGTGCAGTTCTGGTCGCCACATTACCAGAAGGATGTGGCTGCCTTGGAGAGGGTGCAGAGGAGTTTCACCAGGATGTTGCCTGGTATGGAGGGTGCTAGCTATGAAGAAAGGTTGAGTAGATTAGGATTGTTTTCGTTGGAAAGACGGAGGTTGAGGGGGGACCTGATTGAGGTCAACAAAATTATTTGAGGTATGGACAGTGTGGATAACAACAAGGTTTTCCCAAGAGTGGTGGTGTCAGTTACAAGGGGTCACGATTTCAAGGTGAGAGGGGGAAAGTTTAAGGGAGATGTGCTTGGAAAGTTTTTTACGCCGAGGGTGTTGGGTGCCTGGAACGCTTTACCAGCGGAGGTGGTAGAGGCGGGCACGATAGCACCATTTAAGAAGCATCTGGACAGGTATATGAATGGGCGGGAACAGAGGGAAGTAGACCTTGGAAAATAGGAGACAGGTTTAGATAAAAGATCTGGATCGTTGCAGGCTGGGAGGGCCGAAGGGCCTGTTACTGTGCTGTAATTTTCTTTGTTCTTTGTTCAGCTCTGGGATTAACCTGCTGAATCTCCTCTACACACCCTCTAGTGCCAGTATGTCCTTTCTCAAGTAAGGAAACCAAAACTGAACACAATACTCACTAACACCTTATACAATTGCAGCATAACCTCCCTACTCTTAACTCCATCCCTCTGGAGTCCACAAAAGATCAGCCATGATCTCATTGAATGGCGGAGCAGGCTCGAGGGGCCAGATGGCCTACTCCTGCTCCTGGTTCTTGTGTTCTTATGTTCTTATTTTCGTTCTCCCTCCTTCAACTGAAATACTTCTCCATTGACAGTCTCTTTGAACAAGAAGGTCTCTGCACAATCCATCAATTTCTCTACGCCTCGGCATATCTCTTTAAAGTCAGATACTTTAGTTCAATCTGACTCAGAGTCCCTTGTAATTCTTCGACGCAGGAGCATTGGCTATCACAGCTTTCAGGCAGTCAAATGCCTGTTGAAACTCCGCTGTCCATTGAAATCTCCGACGTTTCTTCAGCAAGTCCATCAGTGGAGCAATCACGCTGCAAAACGATTGCACACATTTTCGATCAAATCCACTCATGCCAATAAATCACATTATTTCCCTTCGTCTTGAGGGTATCGGAAACACCTCAATTACTGATGTCATCACATCCCGTTCGACCAATCGACCCTGTCCGGTTGTATGGCCAAGGAAATTGTTTGTTGGGCTTTTCCAAATTCACATTAGGCTAGGTTTATCACCAAACCCGCCTCCTGAAGTCGATTGAATAACTCCATCAGAAGTTTTAACTGTTCTTTCCATTTCTGGCTGAAAATTACCAGATCGTCGATGTACACCATACAATTGGGTAATCCTGAAACAATTCTGGGGAAAAACAAATTACTGCGGATGCTGGAATCTGAAACGAAAGGGATAAAGCTGGAAAATCTAGCATTTTCCCTTTCGTTTCAGAAACAAAAAAATAAAAAATAAACGAGACTTGCTGAGATTTTCCAGCATTTTCCCTGAAACAACTTTGTTAGATAACCGTTCAAATGCGGCTGGTGCGTTTTTCATGCCAAATGGCTTAAGTTTGAATTGGGATATACCATCTGGAGTCACAAAAGCAGAAATCTCCGTCGCCCTTTCGGATAAGGGTACCTGCCAGTAATCTTTAATTAAATCCAGTTTGGAAATAAAAGCTGATTGTCCCACTTTCACAATGCAATCCTCCAAACGTGGGATAGGAAAAGAGTCCGTTCTTGTAACTGCATTAACATTTCTATAGTCCACACACAACCGTAGGGTATCGTCTGATTTTGGTACCATTACTATGGGTGAACTCCATTGGCTGCAACCCACTTCAATTATGCCATTTGTAAGCCGACTCTAAATCTCTTTGTTAACTTGTGCCAAAATTAAAGGGTTAAGTCTGTATGGGTTTTGCTTGATTGGAACAGCATTTCCCACATCTACAGCATGTAAAGCCATTTTAGCACTTCCCAATTTATCTCTACAAACTTGCCCACCTGATATCAATAACTCTTTTAGATCAGTTCGTTTTTCCTCTGGAAGGTAACTCCACAGTTTATCCCAATTTTTAAGAACATCTTCGTTTTCCAATTTAATTTGAGGTATTTCAAATTCACAGTCATCTGGATTTGGTTCGTCATTTTGTGTTAGAATGATTAAAACCTCCTCCTTGTTCTCTCCTTCCCTTTCAAAGTACCTTTTAACCATATTCACATGACACATTCGGTGAGTCTTCCTTCTATCTGGTATTTTTACCACACAATTCACATCACTTAATTTCCTTTCAATCTGATAAGGTCCACAAAACCTAGATTTTAAAGGTTCACCTCCCATTGGTAACAACACTAAAACTTTATCTCCAATGGCAAAAATATGAACTTTGGATTTCTTGTCCGCTACCCGTTTCATCACATTTTCGCAACTTTTAAATGTTGTCTAGCCAATTCACATGCTCTATTAAATCGTTCCCTAAAATTTGACACATAATCCAGTAATGTAATTTCCGATTTCTCACTTGCCAATTTTTCCTCAATGAATTTAAGGGGTCCTCTTACCTCATGACCAAAATTTAGTTCAAAAGGACTGAATTTGGTTGACTCATTAGGAGCGTCCCTAACTGCAATCAGTACGAAAGGATTTCCTTTACCCCAATCCTCTGGATAATCTTGACAATATGCCCTAAACATTGTATTTCATGTCAGATGCCACCTTTATAACGCTCCCTGCGATTCCGGATGGTACGCAGTTGATTTAAATTGTTTTATTCCGAAGCAATCCATAACTTCTTTGAATAACCTGGAGGTAAAATTTGATCCTTGATCCGATTGTATTTCTGCGCGTCGTCCATATCCAGTAAAGAAGTTTTAACAAAAATTTAGATGACCCAATCATATTTTCCAATTAATGGGCAATTTAGTGTGGCCACTGTTCATCCATCTGCATATTTAAAGGTCTCAAGTTTCTCATCAAGACATTACTTTTACGATCAGAACACTCTGGTATACACTCAGATTCCGCTTCATTGTCTGCTTTCTGATACATCGGTTTTATTTGTATATCTTTTCGTTGTAATTCCGACAGTTTTCCTGAATTAAAAATATCCGCCTCATCCTCCACCTGTTCTTGTTCTTTTTCAACCATCTGATTGAAAATTGTTTCTGATAATTGCACTTCAACTTCAGCCTCCCTCTTTCATTTCTCCTCTTGTCTTAACCTTGAATTTGCGACCTTGTTACTCCACAATCCGGAAACATCCCAAGAGATTGGAATGTCAGGATAGAAACGATGAATATGTGGCTTGAGGGATGATGCATGAAGGAGAAATTCATATTCCTGGTACATGGAAATGTTACTAGGGGAGGTGGGGCCAGTACAATCCGGGCGGTCTGCAACTGGGCAGAACTGGAACCAATGTCACAGTGGGGTTGTTTGCTCGTGCTATTGGGGAGGGTTTAAAATAACGTGTGAAGGGGGTGGGAACGAATGCAGGAAGTCAGAGGGAATTAAAGTGGGGACCAGAAACAAAAGACAGAGAGGGGGAACGTTTAAGTCAGAGAAATGAAAGTTAAAAATGGAAAAGGACGCACAGGAGAGATCACAGAGACTGTCGAGAACTCACTGAACGGGTCTAGTAAGGCAAACTGAAATAAAGAACATTCTGGCATCACAGTGTGTTGTGGCAACTGTTCGGTCCAAGACCATAAAAAAAACTACAGAGAGTCGTGAACACAGCCCAGTTCCATTATATGAAATTCCCCCCCGCTCCAAATCCATTGACTGCCGACACCCCGGTTCCTTGGGAAAGTGGGCATCATAACCAAAGACGCATCCCACAATTCTGCCTTCCAACCTTTTCCATTGGGAAGGAGAGATAATAATCTGCGATCACGCGCGAACAGGTTCAAAGCATATTTTAAACAGGGAGAACAGAGCTGAATTCCAAAGGTGGAAGTGACTGCTCTTGACATCAAGTCAGCATTTGATCAAGTATGGCACCAGGAAGCCCAAGATAAACTGGAGTCAATGGGAATCAAGGGGAAAACTCTCCGCTAGTTGGAATCATACCTGGCACAGAAGAAACTGGTTGTGGTGGTTTGAGGCCAATCATCTCAGCTCCAGGACATCACTGCAGGAGATCCTCAGCGTCCAACTGCAGAAATACCTGGACAATATCCAGACAATATCAGAAGTAGCAGGTTACATTTGGGCAACACAAGTGTCATCTCCCACAAGAGAGGATCTAACCACTATCCCTTGACATTCAATGGCATTACCATTGCTGAATCCCCCCCTAATGAACATTCTTGGTGTTGCCATTGATCAGAACCTGAATTGCACGAGTCATATTAATACTGTGGCTACGAGGGCAGGTCAAAGGCGATTGATTCACAGCGGTTGATTCACAGCGGTTGATTCAGAGCGAATGATTTACCTCTGGATCCCCCAAAGCCTGACCAGCATCTGCATGGCACAAGTCAGGAGTGCGATGGAATACTCCTCACTAGTCTTGAAGAGTGCATCTCCAACAACACTCAAGAAGCTCGACATTATCCAGGGCAAAGCAGCCCACTTGATTGCGCCCCCTTCCACAAACATTAAAACCCTCAACCACCGACGTACAGTGGAAGCCGTGTGTACCACCTCCAAGATGCACTGCAGTAACCTATCAAGGTTCCTTGGACAGCGCCCTACAAACTCGCTACCACCACCGTCGAGAAGGACAAGAGAAGCAGATACCTGGGAACCCCACCACCTGGAGGTTCCCCTCCAAGTCACTCACCACCTGACTTGGAAATATATCGCCCTTCCTTTACTGTCAATGGGGCAACATCCTGGAACACCCTTCCCTAGTAGCACAGTGGGTGTACCTACACCTCAATAACTGCAGAGGTTCAAAAAGGAACTCGTCATCAATTTCTGGAGGGCAGTTAGGGATGGATAATAAGTGTCCCCTAACCAGCTACTTTGGCATCCAGTAAATGAATCATTTAAAAACTGCATCTTCCCGGCTTTTTTTTCCAGACTCTCAAATGGCCTCTCATGAACTGAACTAATCACTTCACACATTTTCTCTACTTGGTAGTACAATAGTCTGCTTCAGCCCATGTCTGTGTCAATATATTTACATTGGGTATTTATGTATGTCCTGTGATTTTTCATGTATGGAATTAAATGTCTGGACTGTACTGCTGACAATGAATCGATGAATGACTCATTGTTCATTATTTTATGATTTACAAAGTGCCCAATGATCTTCACCGAAATACTGGTATCCAGTATGTCCTCAGTGACGGGCCCAGACATTTCTGATGTGTCTTTGGTTTAATGAATTCTAGGAAGCTCAGAATTTTGGCAGGTGAGCCACGTAGATTACGGCAGCATAGCAGTTAGCACTGTTGCTTTACAGCGCCAGGGTCCCTGGTCGATTCCCATCTTTGGTCACTGCCTGTGCGGAGTCTGCACGTTCTCCCCGTGTCTGCATGCGTTTGCTCCAGGTGCACTGGTTTCCTCCCATAAGTCCCAAAAGAATTGCTTGTTCGATGATTTGGACATTCTGAATTCTCCCTCCGTGTGCGCGAATGGACGCCGGAATGTGGCAACTGGGGGCTTTTCACAGTAACTTCATTGCAGTGCAAGCCTACTTGTGACAATAATAAAGATTATTAACGATTACACATTTTGGTGACGTATACCTATCAATCCAATGTTTATTTTAACTGCAGTGATAGATATTATTTCATCCACTGTTCGGATTTATGATTCGAGTAACTGATTTTTCATTGCAGTTACTGTATATATATTTCCGTTTTAATACAGATCGTGAGCTTGGGTCTATCATTCCCGTGCATCTACTAAATGTTCTGTTTCTGTACTTGGTGTGGCACTGTGGCACAGTGCTTAGCTGCTGCCAGACAGCTTCAGGTCCCGGTTCAATTCTGGCCTCGGGTGACTGTGCGTCGCCTGCACTTGCTCCCTGTGTCTGCGCGGGTTTCCTCCGGGTGCTCCGGTTTCCTCCCACAGTCCAAATATGTGCAGGTTAGGTGGATTGGCCGTGATAAATTGCCCTTCGTGTCCAAAAGGTTAGGTGGGTTATGGGGATAGGGTGGAGGCGTAGTTTTAAGTGGGGTGTTCTTTCCAAGGGCCGGTGCAGACTCGACGGGCCGAAAGCCACCTTCTGCACTGTAAATTCTATGATTCTATTGTACAAATTGGCATCTTATATTTCATGTTAAAGGCTGGAGTGCGGCCACAGCGCGCTATTAGCAAGTCGGATTGTTGGGAAAATGCCAAACAAGGTAAACTGTCAGTGGATCAGTGAGCACAGAGAAAACTAACTGTGAAGCAGGGTTTGGTCAGGAAGAGGCGCCCAGTCTACGAACCTCTCAAAAGCAGTACATTAGCGACTGGTTTAGCAGAGTGCAAAATAGCTGGCTTTTGAAAGCAGACCAAGGCAGGCCATCAGCACGGTTCAATTTCCGTAACAGCCTCCCCGAACAGGCGCTGTAATGTGGCGTCTCGGGGCTTTTGACAGTAATTTCATTTGAAGCCGACTTGTGACAATAAGCAATTTTCATTTCATTTCCAAATATTCGCTCAGAACTCTTCTAGCCCTCCCGTTGGAAGCTGAGTCTGAGGAGGACAGTGAAAGATGCGAAAAACTATGTCATTATTGCCTGGCTTCCTTCAGTTGACTGAGTCCATCGCTGCTCGAGGCGGAATCCGTGCGTTGAAAGGAGGCTATACCGGTTTCCATTTGATTATATCCTTCGCTGTTTGGTCATTTGGTCATTACTGTTTGGAAGTATAGGAAACAGTAAAATAATGGATGGATTACTCTCCCATGTGTGAAGTTCCCGAGTGGTTAGCATTTTCGTGAAGTGCAAGGAATCAGCCCATAACCTCCTGGTTCCCCAGCGAGATATTCAGGGGTACCACACTTATGCGCTCGGGATTTCCGTCAGGAAGTTTTCACGTAAGTGTTGACACGGTTATTGTTCAGAAGTACAGACACCCCTGGTATAATTCGTCTTGGCTGGGATTCATCCGACTGAAGAGATTTAAAACTCTAACTTCCAATCCTTCCACCAGTTTTACACTGATGATTATTCTGAAAGAGTTGGAGGAAACATATTTAAGTTGTTCTAAGTCTAAATAAACGATTGAAGCGCCAATACTCAGCCTTTGCAGGGCACAGTGCGCACACACCACCTGCCGGAAGATGCCCCATACCATCCAATTACTCGACAAGAACCGCCAATACTGCCCCTATTCCACCCGGACGCAATACAGTAAACCAACTGCGGACAACACATCCCTTTCTTCAGTCTGAACCCACACAGCACCGTCCAACCAACTCTTAGTCAGACCCACCACCCCACACAATACAGCTAACCAATAGTTGGACAACCCATCCCCTTCTCCAGTCTGAATCCACACAGCACCGTCCAACCTATCCTCAGCCTGGCCCACAACCACGCACAATACAACCAACCAACTGGTCACAACACATCCACTTATCCAGTCTGAACCCACACAGCACCGTACAACCCTCCAATCGGCCAGGTCGTCAACCACATACACGCCCCTTGCGTTCCAACACCGACCAGAAGCTCTGTTCCCCGGTACCAGTTATAATCCTGGTCCGACACCCATCCTGACCATCCAAACAATCTCCCCTTTCGGTCAGACACCCGCCTCTATCATCGCCACCTCTAATTAAGATCCCCCCACCTCTTCGATGCATCATCGGACCCAAATCCTACTCAGCCCCAGAATGACCGGCCCCACCTTGTTGGCGGATCCACCTCAAGACTGACATCCCCTCCTCCTCCGTCTCCCTCTTCACTGCCCCACCAGCCTTCCTCCAAACGTCTCTGACAACACTCGAGCCATCCCGCATTCCCAGCACAAACTTGCCACCGTGAGACCACCCCGCTTCCCCTCCCCAGACTGATGCACCCCCTGGTCGAATCCTCTCTCCTGCCCGACAACCCCCTCAGTCCGAACCAAACACTGAGGAACCAGACAGTCCTGACTGGAAACGCCTGAGTCGAACACACGCTCTCCTGCTCCGAGCCCCATCCAGCCGGTGCAGCATCTCATCCCCATTGCCGCCTCCAGTTCTATGTTTACTTCCCCTTTTATTGACTCCCGTTGCTTCCCTCATCAAAGAACGAAGAACAAAGAAAAGTAGAGCACAGGAACAAGCCCTTCGGCCCTCCAAGCCCGTGTCGACTATGCTGACCGTCTAAACTAAAATCTTCTACACTTCCTGGGTCCGTATCCCTCTGCCATCCTATTCATCTATTTGGTCAGATGCTCCTTAAACGTCACTGTCGGCCCTGCTTCCACCACCTCCTCCGGCAGCGAGTTCTAGGCACCCACTACCCTCTGTGTAAAACACTTGCCTCGTACATTTCCTCTAAACCTTTCCCTTCGCATCTTAAACATGTGCCCCCTAGTAACTGACCCCTCTATACTGGGGGAAAATCTCTGAGTATCCACTCTGGCTATGCCCCTCATAATTTTATAGATCTCTATCAGGTCGCCCCTCAACCTCCGTCGTTCCAGTAAGAACAAACCGAGTTTATTCAACCGCTCCTCATAGCTAATGCCCTCAATCCCTGGCAAATTTCTTGTGCACCCTCTCTAAAGCCTCCATGTCCTTCTGGTAGTGTGGCGACCAGAACTGAACACTATACTGCAAGTCTGGACGAACTAAGGTTCTATACAGCTGCAACATAACTTGCCAATTCTTATACTCAACGCCCCGGCCAATGAAGGCAAGCATGCCGTATGCCTGCCTGACTACCTGCTACTACCTACCTTGCGTCTTTCAGTGAGCTGCGGACCTGTACACCTAGATTTCTCTGACTTTCGATACTCTGAATGGTTCTACCATTCACTGTACATTCCCTACCTGCATTCGACCTTCCAAAATTGAGTTTGTCATCCGCAGTTTTCGCTGCCCCTGGTGTTGAACACGTAAGTTTTAAACGTTACTTCGCCCTATAAATTATACATTTAAACGCCTTCTTTATGGCAGCAAGTCTGTTATAAAGGGTATATCTTCCCTCTCTGCGCTCCAGTTACTGCACGTTAATGTTGTCGGGGCTTGAGTCAGGACGTTGCGCGACACAGATGTAGGGACGTCCGAAGAGAGAGCAACCCGCCCGATATTGCCACTCTGAGGCAACAGTTAATATTGTAATATCAAACTGAACGATCAACTTCAACAGGAAAAAATACTTTCCCTTGATGACTGTCTGAGAACCCCTCTTATCTTCTCCAATGTAATTGGTTTATTTGTGCGTTTTGCTTTGAACAAAATATCGGTGGTGTACTGTCTATTTATCCACATCCAGAGTTGAAAAGCTTCAATTTTCTGTTAAACAGTGTGAACTCTGCTGTTGACGGGAGCAAATAAATTGCATCTCTTTTCATGATTGTGTTTCGGGTGAGCTGTGAGATATATTGTATTACAGTGGAATGTCCTTTTACCTGGGCAAGGAGCTGGGAATTGAAGTAATCGTTTCTCCATAGAAGGTGCGGTCATCATGGGACAAAACAAGTCGATAGGTAGTCTTTAAATCTTTGTCATAGCGCCTTGAACAGAGGGATGATATGGGAGATTCCTGCAAAACCTTAAAGTTGACGGCAAAGGCAAACCAATGCTTTTCCCAGCATAATTATTTATAAATACAATGGGAATTATTTTCCCAAATCCCGCCTCTTCGGGCACGTTGCAAGAAGAGACAGTGGGTGAGCTATCCATTGAAGCGTGAGCTGGCTAGGATCTATTGGGGAATGTTACATAAAGGGATGACATACATAACCAATGTCAAACGTTCACAGAGCGCATGAGTGAACTACAACAATTGTTTATTCCTGTCTCTTGCTGAAGTAAATCTGGAACGGTGGCCAATCCATGGCTTATCTGGGAAACTAGGAAAAGCATTCGATGCAAGCACGTAGAATTCAAACTGGAAAAACAATAGGTTGAGGATTTGCACCTGTTTAGAAAGAAGCAAAGAGGGACCAAGGGATTGATAAAGAAGGATAGAGTACCAACGCCAGCTTGCAGGATCATAACAAATGACGCTAAACGTTTCATAGGTACTTGAAGAAACAAAGATTGGTGAAGACAAATGTAGGTCCCTTACTGTCAGAAACAGGAGAATGTATAGTAGGGGACCAAACAATGGCTGAGCAACTAAATACATACTTTGGTTCTGTCTTTACAACTGGGGATACAAATAAGTTACCAGAAATGCAGTGTTTAGGGAGAGGGAGAAACTGACAGAGATCAATACTCGTAGAGAAATGCTGCTGCGGAAATTTGTGGGGTGATAACACCCCAGGGCCGCAAAATATACGCAACAGGTTACTGAAGGAGATAGTTCTGGAAATAGTGTCTGGATTGGTGGTCACCTTCCAGGATTCTGCAGACTGCGGAACAGTTCGTGCAGATTGGGGGGTGGCTAATGTAACTCCACTATTTAAAAAGGAACGGTGAGAGAAAGCAGGGAATTATAGACCAGTAAGACATACGTCAGTAATGGGGACAATTCTAGAATCCATCATCCCTGTCTTTATAGCAGAGCACTTAGAAAACAATGGCAGGATCGGACAGAGTCAGCATGGATTTATGAAGTGAAAATCATACATTTTTTTAAATAAACAATTTTATTGAGGCAGTTTTTCGCTTTGTAAACAGTTACAGACATCAACAGAAAGAAAGCAAAAAAGGCAAAAATGTGCAAACATCCAATTACATTCCATACTTCAGTCGTAACCTACTGCACAAGCCCACTCCTCTCCCACCGGTACTACCCTCCAATTTATCCCTCCAACTCTACCCCCCCCCCCATCCCCTCCTCCTGCTGACGCTCACTCTCCCGCAAAGAAGTCAATGAATGGTTGCCACCTTCGGGCGAACCCCTGTACAGATCCCCTCAAGGCGAACTTAATATTTTCCAAACCCAGGAAACTCGTCATGTCCGCAAGCCAAAACTCAGTCTTTCGGGGGCTTTGAGTCCCTCCATGCCAATAGTATTCGTCGCCGGGCTACCAGGGAAGCAAAGGCCAAAACATCGGCCTCTTTCTCCCCCTGGACTCCCAGGTCTTCCAAAACCCCAAAAAATTGCCACCCCTGGACCCATCGCGACCCTTGTTTTTAGCACCCGGGACATGACGACCGCAAATCCCTCCCAGTACCCCCTAAGCTTAGGGCATGCCCAAAACATGTGAACGTGGTTCGCTGGTCCTCCTGGGCACCTAGCGAATTTGTCCTATATCCCAAAAAACTTGCTCATCCAAACCACCTTCATGTGGGCCAGGTGAACGACCTTAAATTGAATCAGCCCGAGCCTGGTACATGTTGCGGTCACATTTACCCTACTCAGGGCCTCTACCCACAGCCCGTCCTCCATTTCCCCGCCAAGCTCCTCCTCCCATTTGAGTTTCAGTTCCTCCGTCTGTGACCCTTCCTCCATCATGAGCACCTTATAAATATCAGAAACTCTACCCTCCCCTTCTTCATTACTGGAGGCTATTCTGTCTTGGATCCCCATTGGCGGGAGGTGTTGGAAGGATGGGACCTGTCTACGGACAAAGTCCCGCAACTGCAAGTACCTAAAACATAGAATATAGGACATTACAGCCCTAGATGTTGCGCCGAACCGTGAAACCATCTGCAGCCTATTTGACCTACACTATTCCATTTTCATCCATATGTCTATCCAGTGACAACTTAAATGCCCTTAAATTTGACGAGTCTACTACTGTTGCAGGCAGGGCGTCACACACCCTACTACTCTCTGAGTAAAGAAACTCCCTCTGACATCTGTTCTATATCTACAACCCCTCAATTTCAAGCTATGTCCCCTCGTCTTGGTCATCACAATTCGAGGAAAAAACTCACACTGTCTACCCTATCTAACCCTCTGACTATCGTATATGTCTCTATTAAGTCACCTCTCAGCCTTCTCCTCTCTAACGAAAACAACCTTAAGTCCCTGAGATTTTCCTCGTAAGACCTTCCCTCCATACCAGGCAACATCCTAGTAAATCTCCTCTAAACCCTTTCGAAAGCTTCCACATCCTTCCTATAATGTGGTGACCAGAACTGCACGCAGTACTCCAGGTGCGGTCGCACCAGAGTTTTGTACAGCTGCAGCATAACCTCGTGGCTCCGAAACTCAATCACCCTTCTTATAAAGGCTAGCACACCATATGCTTTCTTAACAGCCCTACTAACCTGGTTGGCAACTTTCAGGGATTTATGTACCTGGATGCCGAGATATCTCTGTTCATCTACACTACCAAGAATCTTGCCATTAGTCCAGTACTCTACATTCCTGTTACTCCTTCCAAAGTGAACCACCTCACACTTTTACGCATTAAACTCCACCTGCCACCTCTCAGCCCAGCGCCGCAGCTTAGCTATGTCCCTCTGTAACCTACAACATCTTTCAGCACTATCCACAACTCGACTGAAATGAAATGAAATGAAATGAAAATCGCTTATTGTCACGAGTAGGCTTCAATGAAGTTACTGTGAAAAGCCCCTAGTCGCCACATTCCGGCGCCTGTCCGGGGAGGCTGGTACGGGAATCGAACCGTGCTGCTGGCCTGCTTGGTCTGCTTTAAAAGCCAGCGATTTAGCCTGGTGAGCTAAACCAGTGTCATCTGCAAATTTATTAACCCACCCTTCAGGGGCTGTTTAGCACAGGGCTAAATCGCTGGCTTTGAATGCTTCATTTGAAGCCTACTTGTGACAATAAGCGATTTTCATTTCATTTTCATTTCATTTCATTTCTACGCCCTCTTCCAGGTCATTTATAAAAATGACAAACAGCAGTGGCCCCAAAACAGATCTTTGCACTTCACCACTAGTAACTGAACTCCAGGAGAACATTTGCCGTCAACCACGACCCTCTGTCTTCTTTCAGCTAGCCAATTACAGATCCAAACCGCTCAATCACCTTCAATCACGTACTTCCGTATTTTCTGCAAAGCCGACCGTGGGGAACCTCATCAAACGCCTTGCTGAAATCCATATACACCACATCAACCGCTTTACCCTCATCCCCCTGTTTGGTCACATTCTCAAAAAAACTCAATAAGGTTTGTGAGGCATGACCTAACCTTCATAACACCATGTTGAGTATCGCTAATCAACTTGTTCGTTTCAAGATGATTATAAACCCTATCTCTTCTAACCGTTTCCAACATTTTACCCACAACCGATGCAAGGCTCACAGGTCTATGATTACCAGGGTTGTCTCTACTCTCCTTCTTGAACAAGGGTATAACATTTGCTACCCTCCAGTCTTCCGGCACTATTCCTGTCGACAAACACGACATAAAGATCAAGGACAAAGGCTCTGCAATCTCCTCCCTGGCTTCCCAGAGAATCCTAGGATAAATGCCATCTGGCCCAGGGGACTTAACTATTTTTACACATTCCAAAATTGCTAACACCTCCTCCTTGTGAAACTCAATCCCATCTAGCCTGGTCGACTGTTCCTGAGTATTCTCCTCGACAACATTGTCTTTCTCCAGTGTAGTGAGGTCAGGGATAGGGTTAAAAGTTCGAAAGAGGGCACCGGCAAGCAAGACGCTGGTTTGAAGTGTGTCTACTTCAACGCCAGGAGCATCCAGAATAAGGTGGGTGAGCTTGCAGCATGGGTTGGTACCTGGGATCTCGATGTTGTGGCGATTTCGGAGACATGGGTAGGGCAGGGACAGGAATGGTTGTTGCAGGGTCCAGGATTTAGATGTTTCTGTAAGAACAGAGAAGATGGTAAAAGAGGGGGGGGGGGTGTGGCATTGTTAATCAAGGAAAGTATTACGGCGGTAGAAAGGACGTTTGAGGACTCGTCTACTGAGGTAGTATGGGCCGAGGTTAGGAACAGGAGAGGAGAGGTCACCCTGTTGGGAGTTGTCTATAGACCTCCGAATAGTTCCAGAGATGTAGAGGAAAGGATTGCAAAGATGATTCTCGACAGGAGCGAGAGTAACAGGGTAGTTGTTATGGGGGACTTTAACTTTCCAAATATTGACTGGAAATACTATAGTTCGAGTACTATAGATGGGTCAGTTTTTGTGCAGTGTGTGCAGGAGGGTTTTCTGACACAGTATGTAGTCAGGTCAACAAGGGGCGATGCCACATTGGATTTGGTACTGGGTAATGAACCCGGCCAGGTGTTAGATTTAGCTGTAGTTGAGCACTTTGGTGATAGTGATCACAACTCGGTTATGTTTACTTTAGCAATGGGCAGGGATAGGTATATACCGCAAGGCAAGAATTATAGCTGGGGGAAAGGCAATTATGATGCTATTCGGCAAGATTTAGGATGTATAGGATGGGGAAGGAAACTGCAGGGGATGGGGACAATCGAAATGTGGAGCTTTTTCAAGGAACAGCTACTGCGTTCCCTTGATAAGTATTTATCTGTCAGGCAGGGAGGAAGTTGTCGAGCAAGGGAACCGTGGTTCACTAAGGAAGTTGAAACACTTGTCAAGAGGAAGAAGAAGGCGTATGTTAGGATGAGACATGAAGGCTCAGTTAGGGCACTTGAGAGTTACAAGTTAGCCAGGAAGGACTTAAACGGAGAGTTAAGAAGAGCGAGGAGAGGTCACAAAATGTTGTTGGCGGATAGGATCAAGAAAACCCCTAAGGCTTTCTACAGGTATATCAGGAACAAAAGAATGACGAGAGTAGGGCCAATCAAGGATAGTAGTGGAAAGTTGAGTGTGGAATCAGAGGAGATAGGGGAAACGTTAAATGGATGTTTGTCGTCAGTGTTTACATAGAACATAGAACATAGAACACTACAGGGCAGTACGGGCTCTTCGGCCCACGATGTTGCGCCGACCTGTGAAACCATCTGAAGCCTATCTGACCTACACTACTCAATTTCCATCCATATGTCTATTCAGTGACTACTTAAATGCCCTTAAAGTTGGCGAGTCTACTACTGTTGCAGGCAGGGCGTTCCACACCCCTATTACTCTCTGAGTAAAGAAACTGCCTCCGACATCTGTCCTATATCTATTACCCATCAATTTAAAGCTATGTCCCCTCGTGTCGATCATCCCCATCCGAGGAAAAAGACTCTCACTGTCCACCCTATCTAACCCTCTGACTACGTTATATGTCTCTATTAAGCCACCTCTCAGCCTTCTCCTCTCTAACGAAAACAACCTCAAGTCCCTGAGCCTTTCTTCGTCAGACCTTCCCTCCACACCAGGCAAAATCCTAGTAAATCTCCTCTGAACCCTTTCCAAAGCTTCCACATCCTTCCTATAATGTGGTGACCAGAACTGCACGCAGTGCTCCAGGTGCGGCCGCAACAGAGTTATGTCAAGCTGCAGCATGACCTTGTGGCTCGGAAACTCAATCCCCTGCTTATAAAGGCTAGCACACCATATGCCTTCTTAACAGCCCTATTAACCTGGGTGGCAACTTTCAGGGATATATGTACCTGGATGCCGAGATCTCTCTGTTCATCGCCACTACCAAGAATCTTGCCATTAGCCCAGTACTCTGCATTCCTGTTACTCCTTCCAAAGTGAACAACCTCACACTTTTTTGCATGAAACTCCATCTGCCACCTCTCAGCCCAGCTCTGCAGCTTATCTATGTCCCTCTGTGTCCTATAACATCCTTCAGCACTATCCACAACTCCACCCACCTTCGTGTCATCTGCAAATTTACTAACCCATCCTTCTACACCCTCTTCCAGGTCATTTATAAAAATGACAAACAGCAGTGGCCCCAAAAGAGATCCTTGCGATACACCACTAGTAACTGAACTCCAGGATGAACATTTGCCATCAACCACCACCTTCTGTCTTCTTTCAGCTAGCCAATTACTGATCCAAACCGCTAAATCACCTTCAATCCCATACTTCCTTATTTTCTGCAATAGCATACCGTGGGGAACCTTATCAAACGCCTTACTGAAATCCATATACACCACATCAACCGCTTTACCCACATCCCCCTGTTTGGTCACCTTCTCAAAAAACTCAATAAGGTTTGTGAGGCATGACCTACCCTTCACAAAACCGTGTTGACTATCGCTAATCAACTTGTTCTTTTCAAGATGATTATAAACCCTATCTCTTATAACCTTTTCCAACATTTTACCCACAACCGAAGTAAGGCTCACAGGCCTATAATTACCAGGGTTGTCTCTACTCCCCTTCTTGAACAAGGGGACAACATTTGCTATCCTCCAGTCTTCCGGCACTATTCCTGTCGACAAAGACGACATAAAGATCAAGGGCAAAGGCTCTGCAATCTCCTCCCTGGCTTCCCAGAGATTCCTAGGATAAATCCCATCTGGCCCAGGGGACTTATCTATATTGACATTTTCCAAAATTGCTAACACCTCCTCCTTTTGAACCTCAATTCCATCTAGCCTGGTCGACTGAACCTGAGTGTTCTCCTCGACAACATTGTCTTTCTCCAGTGTAAACACTGACGAAAAATATCCATTTAACGCTTCCCCTATCTCCTCTGATTCCACACACAACTTTCCACTACTATCCTTGATTGGCCCTAATCTACGTGATCAGCCTGGTTGGGGGCACAGCCCAAGTCCCCCATGCTGCCATAGTCTTTCTCGGGCCGTACCCCGGCCCGTGTGTCGCGCCATTCCTGGCCCGCCCGTTGTTTCCCTCCACCCTCGACCTCCTTTCCAGTGCATATTTCAAGTCCCTCCCACGTCAGCAGAACAACGCCCCCCTACCCCTTAACAACATCCCCGATACCACCACCCCTGCCATCCACTGGCTGTGATCTCCCCCCACCTGACTCCCTTGACAAGTCAATTTGCTAGCCCGGTGACTCATCCCTCCGGCGCCCTTCTGTCTCATTCCCATTATTCCACGTCCTCCTCCCCACTCCCACGCGCCCCATACCCCTCTCCAACCCACTGAAGCAAACTTACTGACAAAAGAAGGCATGGACATCAACAAAACAAAAAAACCCAATTCTACGTCCTTGCCCTCCCCCTTGCTGACCGGCCCCCTTTAGTTACCGTGCCTGATCCAGTGTCCTCCACGAGCCGCACAAAAAGTAAAAATTCGCCCGAAACTGAAAATACAGAAAAAAGAGGAAAAAACAAAAACCAAAGAGAAAAACAAAACAAAAAACAAACCAATGTCCATGAACAAAGGAAAGAGTCCCAAATGTTCCGTTTGGCACCTTTGCCCCAGCAAACCGTTGAACAGCAGTCCAGGCCAATTCGGCGTACCTTCACAGGGTCGTCCTCGGGCTCTAATTCGCGCACGTGGGGCCTCTTTTCGGGTCCAGCCCCTGATCCCTCGCAAAGTCCATCGCTTCTTCAGGCTCGGAGAAGTAGTGGTGTTGACCCTGGTGCATGACCCATAGACGAGCCGGGAACAGCAGACCGTACTTCACGTGCTTCTTGAACAGCACCTCCTTGACTTGTTTGAAGCCTGCTCGCCGCCGAGCCATATCCTGGCTTAGATCGCCGCCACCGGACGTCCACCGTGAAAATTATACTTGACAAATCTACTGGAATTCTTCGAGGATGTTGTTCGTAGAATTGATGAATGGGAGCCAGTGGATGGTGGTATTTGGACTTTGAGAAGGCATTTGACAAAGTTCCACATTAAAGATTAGCGTGCAAATTAAAACGCACCTGCTTAGGAGTAGTGTATTGAGATGGGTAGTAAATAGTTGGCAGACAGGAACAAACAGTAGGAATTAACGAGTCTTTTTCAAATTGGCAGGCAGTACCTGCTGGCGTGCCACAGGGATCGGTGCTCGCACCCCAGCCATTTACAATATATATTAATGATGTAGACGAACAAAGAAAATTACATATTTCCAAATTCCGGATGACAGAAAGTTGTTTGGGATGGTGAGGCGGATGCAGAGATTCTTCAATGCTATTTTCACAAATTAAGTGAGGGGGAAAATGAATGGCATGTGGAGTATAATTTGGATAATGCGAGGTTATCCACTTTGGTAGCAAAATCAAGAAGGCAGGCTATTATCTGAACGAGAGGGGAATGTGTAACGACACCTGGGTGTCCTCGTACACCAGTCATCAGACAGTAAAGAAGCCTATTATCTTCATGGCAAGACGTTCAGACTACAGGAGAAGGAATGACTTACGGAAATTATACAGGGCTTTGGCGAGGCCGCACCCGGAATATTCGATTCAGTTTTGGTCTGCTTACCTGAGGAAGGATATTCTAGCTTTACTGGCAGTGTAGCCTAGATTTACCAGACTGATTCCTGGGATGGCAGAACATGATGTACGAGGAGAGATTGAACCGGTTAGAACATAGAACATAGAACATTACAGCGCAGTACAGGCCCTTCGGCCCACGATGTTGCACCGTCCTGTAAAACCCCTCTAAAGTCCCTCTACACTATTCCTGTATCGTCCATATGCCTATCCAATGACCATTTGAATGCGTTTAGTGTTGGCGAGTCCATTACTGTTGCAGGCAGGGCATTCCACGCCCTTACTATTCTCTGAGTAAAGAACCTACCTCTGACATCTGTCCTATATCTATCTCCCCTGAATTTAAAGCTATGTCCCCTCGTGTTGGACATCACCATCCGAGGAAAAAGGCTCTCGATGTCCACCCTATCTAATCCACTGATCATCTTGTATGCCTCAATTAAGTCCCCATATAACTTTCTTCTCTCTAACGAAAACAGCCTCAAGTCCTTCAGCCTTTCCTCATGTGATCTTCGCTCCATACCAGGCAACATTCTTGTAAATCTCCTCTGTACCCTTTCCAATGCTTCCAACATCCTTCCTATAATGTGGCGACCAGATCTGCACACAATACTCCAAATGCGGCCGCACCAGAGTTTTGTAGAACTGCAACATGACCTCATGGTTCCGAAACTCAATTCCTCTACCAATAAAAGCTAACACACCGTACGCCTTCTTAACAACCTTCTCAACCTGCGTGGCAACTTTCAGGGATCTATGGACATGGACAACGAGATCTCTCTGCTCGTCCACACTACCAAGAATCTTACCATTAGCCCAGTCCTCTGCATTTCTGTTATTCCTTCCAAAATGAATTACCTCACACTTTTCTGCAATAAACTCCATTTGCCACCTGCCAGCCCAGCTCTGCAGCTTATCTATGTCCCTCTGTAACTTGTAACATCCTTCTGCACTGTCCACAACTCCACCGACTTTAGAGTCATCTGCAAATTTACTCACCCATCCTTCAACGCCCTCCTCCAGGTCATTTATAAAAATGACAAACAGCAACGGTCCCAAAACAGATCCTTGTGGCACACCACTAGTAACTGGACACCAGTCAGAGTATTTCCCATCAACCACCACTCTTTGTCTTCTATCAGCTAGCCAATTTCTGATCCAAAATGCTAAATCACCCTGAGTCCCATGCCTATATATTTTCTGCAATTATCTACCGTGGGGAACCTTATCAAACGCTTTACTGAAATCCATATACACCACATCAACTGCTTTACCCTCATCCACCTGTTTGGTCACCTTCTCGAAGAGCTCAATGAGGTTTGTGAGGCACGACCTACCCTTCACAAAACCATGTTGACTATCGCTAATCAACATGTTCTTTTCAAGATGATTATAAACCCTATCTCTTATAACCTTTTCCAACATTTTACCCACAACCGAAGTAAGGCTCACAGGCCTATAATTACCAGGGTTGTCTCTACTCCCCTTCTTGAACAAGGGGACAACATTTGCTATCCTCCAGTCCTCTAGCACTATTCCTGTAGACAAAGGTGACTTAAAGATCAAAGCCAAAGGCTCAGCAGTCCCCTCCCTAGCTTCCCAGAGAACCCTAGGATAAATCCCATCCTGCCCAGGAAACTTATCTATTTTCACACTTTCCAGAATCGCTAACACCTCCTCCTTATGAACCTCAAGCCCTTCTAGTCTTGTAGCCTGTATCTCAGTATTCTCCTCTACAACTTTGTCTTTTTCCTGTGTGAATACTGACGAAAAATACTCATTTAGCACCTCTCCTATCTCCTCGGACTCTACGCACAACTTCCCACTACTGTCCTTGACTGGCCCTACTCTTACCTTAGTCATTCTTTTATTCCTGACATACCTATAGAAAGCTTTAGGGTTATCCTTGATCCTACCTGCCAAAGACTTCTCGTGTCCTCGCTTGGCTCTTCTTAGCTCTCTCTTTAGAGGCTTCCTAGCTAACTTGTAACTCTCAAGCGACCCAACTAAACCATCACGTCTCATCTTCACATAAGCCTCCTTCTTCCTCTTGACAAGTGATTCAGCTGCTTTAGTAACACATGGTTCCCTCACTCGACCACTTCCTCCCTGCCTGACAGGTACATACTTATCATTGACACGCAGTAGCTGTTCCATGAACATGCTCCACATTTCCATTGTTTCCATCCCCTGCAGTTTTCCTCTCCAGGCGATGAATCCGAAGTCTTGCCTCATCGCATCATAATTGCCTTTCCCCCAGCAATAACTCTTGCCTTGCGGTGTATACCTATCCCATTTCCATCGCTAAAGTAAACGTAATCGAATTGTGGTCACTATCATCAGAATGCTCACCTACCTCCAAATCTAACACCTGTCCTGGTTCATTACCCAGTACCAAATCCAATACGGCCTCGTCTCTTGTTGGCCTATCTACATACTGCATCAGGAAACCCTCCTGCACACATTGGACAAAAACGGATCCATCTGAAGTACTCGAACTATAGTGTTTACAGTCAATATTTGGAAAGTTAAGGTCCCCCATAACAACTACCCTGTTATTTTCGCTCCTATCCAGAATCATCTTTGCAATCCTTTCCTCTACATCTCTGGAACTTTTCGGAGGCCTATAGAAAAGCCCTTAACAGGGTGGCCCCCTGATTAACCAAGTTTTGACCAAGAGGTAGGGGCTGGTTTAGCACACTGGGCTAAATCGCTTGCTTTTAAAGCTGACCAAGGCAGGCCAGCAGCACGGTTCAATTCCCGTACCAGCCTCCCCGAACAGGCGCCGGAATGTGGCGACTAGGGGTTTTTCACAGTAACTTCAGTGAAGCCTACTTGTGACAATAAGCAACTTTAATTTCATTTCATTTCACCTCTCCTTTCCTGTTTCTTAACTCAGCCCATACTACCTCAGTATTCGAGTCCTCATCAAATGTCCTCTCAGTCACCGTAATACTGCCCTTGACTAACAATACCACCCCTCCCCCTCTCTTACCACCTTCCCTGAACTTACTGAAATATCTAAACCCTGGCACCTGCAACAACCATTCCTCGCCCTGCTCTATCCTTGTCTCCGAAAACGCCACAACATCGAAGTCCCAGGTACTAACCCATGCCGCAAGCTCACCCACATTATTCCGGATGCTCCTGGCATTGAGGTAGACGCACTTTAGACCACCTTCTTTCCTGCCGGTAAACTCCTGCAACTTTGGTTCGGATTGTATTCACTGGAATTCAGAAGAATTAGCGGAGTCTAATGGAAATATATAAAATTCTAACAGGACTGGGCTGGGTGGATGGAGGAAGAATGTTCCCGATGATCGGGGTGTATCCAGAACCAGGGGTCACAGTTGAGGATACCGGGTAAACCATTTAGCACAGAGATGATGTGAAATTTCTTCACCCATTCTGTGGTGAGCCTTTGGTATTCGTTACCACAGGACTTATTTGAGCCCTAAACACTATATGGTTTCGAGAAACAGTTAGATATAGCACGTAGCGCGAAGGGGATCGAAGGATATGAGGGAAAGCGGGATTAGGCTCTTGAGTTGGAGGAGCAGCTATGATCATAATGAATGGCAGACTGAGCTTGAAGGGCTGAATGACCTCTCCCACGTCCACTTTACGTTTGTTTCTCTGTGCTACTTCACTGGTTCTATTTGAGTCGATTTGTATTTTGCAGCTTGAAAGAATTTTCTCGTTAATCAGTCGGGTCCTACGCAAGATCCCTCCCCTTCCACTTCACTCTTTCCAGCCCCAGTCCCGCATTTCGCTTCTTATATTTTGATGTTTGGTCTGTTTTGATGAGTGGCACCGATCTGAATCGTTGACGTTGTTTCTTCCTCCACAAGCGCAGCTTTGCTACTGATCATTTCCATATTTTTCTCTCATCATTTAACATTTTCAGTATTTTTGTCATACACCAGTGTGTCTGCTGACCGCTGGCAGAGATCCAACAGGAAGGGAAATTTGCTTTACGCCGACTGCTCAAATCCATCCATGGTGCCTGTGAGCACCTCACATGTTTAGTGGCGGTGAAGTCACGTTATCACATTCAGCGCACACCCCATTTTGTTGAGTCCTCCTACCTTCGGACATAGTGAGTTGATTCATAACAAAAAAGTAGCACAGTCTGGGCATCCACGAGCTGTCAGCAGCAGCAACAGGGCAGCTGAAATCAACCACAATCATGGACTTTTTCAGCTGGACTATCCTGAACTCTCAGATCGCAATCAAGCAAACATTTTCAGCAACATCCAAAGACGAATTCGGGGCAACATACCATGATCAGCACCAAGCACATCAATATTCAGTTGCTAATTCGGTGAAGTTGTAACGTCAGGCGCATGCACAACAGTGAACCTAGCGTGTGATAGGCAGAGCGCATCAATCCTAGAGTCAGTGGAGTATATCAAAACTCTGCAGCCCTAAAAATGCAGTTGTGAATGCTGGTGAATAATTAAACACTCTAACTGAAGGGTGATGGCCGTCAGAGATTCTCATCTCGAATTATCTGATTGTTCAATATGTGGGAAAACAGTGACGGCTGAATCATTAGTTCTGCCAGAAGTGCTAATTGGATGATCCGTCTCAGTTTCATTCTGAGGTCCACAATATCACAAATGTTAGGCTTCATGTACTTTACTGCCATGGGCGAGAAGGCAATAACTGTCAAAAGTATCAGATAGCGCATTGACCATGGGCTCTGAAAATGTTTCACAGATGTGTACTGTGCACAGAAACAGACAGTCATCTTCTGGATCATGTTCTGTGATATTTTGGATGACAGAGACGTGGCTGCAAGGGGATTACTGTTGAGATCTAAATATAAAGTCTATATGTCAAATCGAGGACAGGAAATTGGGGCAGGGTGGCATTCTTCGCAAGGAATGAAGTAAAATCCATAGCTCGCAGCGATATATGACCAGAAGGCAAAGTATCCGTGGCTACAGTTGACAAATCGCAAAGTTAAAAAGTCCCTGATGAGAGTTATGTACAGGCCCCCTAGCAGTAGTCAGGATGTGGGGAAGAAAATAAATCAGGAGATAGAAAAGGCATTTTAAAAAGGCAATATTACAATAATCATGGGGGAACTCCAAATTCAGGTGGACTGGGAAAATTAGGTTGGTAGTGGATCCCAAGAAAAGGAATTTGTGGAATGTCTAATAGAAGTTTTTTTGGACCAGCTTGTGACAGGGCCTACTTGGAAACATGCAATTCTGGATATGGTGATGTGTGATAAGGTAGACTTGATTAGGGGACTTCAGTTGAAAGTATGCTCAGGGACCAGGGACCACAATATGATAGAACATAGAACAGTACAGCACAGAACAGGCCCTTCGGCCCTCGATGATGTGCCGAGCGTTTCCCGAAACCAAGATCGAGCTATCCCACTCCCTGTCATTCTGGTGTGCTCCATGTCCCGATCCAATAACCGCTTGGAAGTTCCTAAAGTGTTCGACTTTACTGCGCTGTATCGTTCTATGTTCTATGTTCTATGTTATATGACTCCACTATCACATTAGACAGTCCATTCCATACCCTATCCACTCTCTGAGTAAAGAACCTACCTCGGACATCCCTCATATATCTCCGACCTGGAATCTTATAGTTATGCCCCCTTGTAACAGTTACATCCACCCGAGGAAATAGTCTCTGAACGTCCACTCTATCTATCCCCCTCATCATCTTATAAATCTCCGGTAAATCGCCTCTCATCCTCTTCCACACAAAGAGAAAATCCCTAGCTCCCTCAACCTTTCCTCATAAGACCTATCCTGCAAACCAGCAGCATACTGGTAAACCTCCTTTGCACCGTTTCTAATGCTTCCACATCCTTCCTATAATGAGGTGACCAGAGCTGCACACAATTCTCGAAATGTAGTCTCACTAGGGTCTTGTACAGTTGCAGCATAACCCCGCGGCTCTTAAACACAAACACTATGTTAATAAAAGCTAAAACGCAATACAACGTCTTCACGGCTCTGTCCACTTGAGTGGCAACTTTCAGAGTTCTGTGGACATGAACCCCAAAATCTCTCTGTTCCTCCATATTCCTCAGAACCCTGCTGTTGACCCTGTAATCCGCATTCAATTTTTTTCTACTAAAATTAATCACCTCGCACTTATCAGGGTTAAACTCCATCTGCCATTTTTCGGCCCAGCTCTGCAACCTATCAATGTCTCTTTGCAGCCTACAACAGCCCTCCAACTCATCCACTACTCCACCAATTTTGGTGTCATAAGCAAGTTTACTGACCCACCCTTCAGAAACCTCCAAGTAATTTATAAAACACACAAATAGCAGAGGGCCCAGCACGGATCCCTGGGGTACACCAATGGTAACTGGTCTCCAGTCTGAAAATTTTCCATCCATCACCACCCTCTGTCTTCTTTGTGACAGCCGGTTACTTGTCCAATTTGCCAACTTTACCTCTATCCCACACCTGGATTGGATTGGATTGGATTTGTTTATTGTCACGTGTACCGAGGTACAGTGAAAAGTATTTTTCTGCAAGCAGCTCAACAGATCATTCAGTACATGGAAGAAAAGGGAATTAAACAAAATTCAAGAAAATACATGAGAATACATAATAGGGCAACACAAGATATACAATGTAACTACATAAGCATCGGTTGAAGCATACAGGGTGTAGTGTTAATGAGGTCAATCAATAAGAGGGTCATTTAGGAGTCTGGTGACAGTGGGGAAGAAGCTGTTTTTGAGTCTGTTCGTTCGTGTTCTCAGACTTCTGAATCTCCTGCCCGATGGAAGAAGTTGGAAAAGTGAGTAAGCCGGGTGGGAGAGATCCTTGATTATGCTGCCCACTTACCCCCGGCAGCGGGAGGTGTAGATGGAATCAATGGATGGGAGGCAGGTTCGTGTGATGGACTGGGCGGTATTCACGACTCTCTGAAGTTCCTTGCGGTCCTGGGCCGAGCATTTGCCATACCAGGCTGTGATGCAGTCCGATAGGATGCTTTCAAGAGCGCATCTGTAAAATTTGGTAAGGGTTAATGTGGACATGCCGAATTTCCTTAGTTTCCTGAGGAAGTATAGGCGCTGTTGTGCTTTCTTGGTGATAGCGTCGACCTGAGTGGACCAGGATAGATTTTTGGTGATGTGCAGCCCTAGGAATTTGAAACTGCTAACCATCTCCACCTCGGCTCCGTTGATGCTGACAGGGGTGTGTACAGTACGTTGCTTCCTGAAGTCGATGACAAACTCTTTAGTATTGCTGGCATTGAGGGAGAGATTATTGTCGTTACACCACTCCACTAGGTTCTCTATCTCCCTCCTGTATTCGGACTCGTCGTTATTCGAGATCCCGCCCACCATGGTCAAGTCGTCAGCAAACTTGTAGATGGAGTTGGAACCAAGTTTTGCCATGCAGTCGTGTGTGTACAGGGAGTAGAGTAGGGGGCTAAGTACACAGCCTTGTGGGGCACCGGTATTGAGGACTATTGTGGAGGAGGTGTTGGTGTTCATTCTTACTGACTGTGGTCTGTTGGTCAGAAAGTCAAGGATCCAGTTGCAGAGTGGAGAGCCAAGTCCTAGGTTTTGGAGCTTTGATAGGAACTTGGCTGGGATTATGGTGTTGAAGGCGGAGCTGTAGTCAATAAATATGAGTCTGATGTAGGAGTCCTTGTTTTCGAGATGCTCTAGGGATGAGTGTAGGGCCAGGGAAATGGCGTCTGATGTGGACCGGTTGCGACGGTATGCGAATTGAAGTGGGTCAAGGCGTTCCGGGAGTATGGAGGTGATGTGCTTCATGATCCGCCTCTCGAAGCACTTCAGTACAACTGACGTCAGGGCCACCGGGCGGTAGTCATTCAGGCACGTTGCCTGGTTCTTCTTTGGTACCGGTATGATGGTGGTCTTCTTGAAGCAGGTGGAGACCTCGGAGTGGAGTAGGGATAGGTTAAAGATGTCTGTGAAAACCTCTGCCAGCTGGTCCGCGCAGGCTCTGAGTGCACGACCAGAGATTCCGTCCGGGCCCATCGCCTTCCGTGGGTTCACTTTCAGGAAGGCCGATCTGACTTCGGAAACTGTGATGGGGGGTATGGGTGAATTATAGGCTGCTGGGGCACTTGACAGCGGATTGTTGGTTACCTGCTCAAACCGAGCATAGAATGCATTAAGTTAATCGGGGAGGGGTGCGCTGCTGCCAGAGATACTGCTCGGCTTCGCTTTGTAGCCCGTTATTTTGTTTAGTCCTTGCCACAACAGGGGGCAGCACGGTAGCATGGTGGTTAGCATAAATGCTTCACAGCTCCAGAGTCCCAGGTTCGATTGCCGGCTGGGTCACTGTCTGTGCGGAGTCTGCACATCCTCCCCGTGTGTGCGTGGGTTTCCTCCGGGTGTTCCGGTTTCCTCCCACAGTCCAAAGATGTGCGGGTTAGGTGGATTGGCCAGGCTAAATTGCCCTTAGTGTCCTAAAAAATAAGGTTAATGGGGGTTGTTGGGTTACTGGGATAGGTATACGTGGGCTTGAGTAGGGTGATCATTGCTCGGCACAACATCGAGGGCCGAAGGGCCTGTTCTGTGCGGTACTGTTCTACCTACTAACAACCGCCGAGAGTCTGTCTTTGACTCTAGCTTAGTTTTATATTCTCTCTTGGCATCTCGGATGGCTTTGCGGAGGTCGTACCTGGATTTCTGGTATAGGACAGAGTCGTCTGCCTTGAACGCCTCAGATCTGTCCTTCAGTAGGGAGTCAATCTCACGGTTGAGCCATGGTTTACCGTTGGGGAACGTACGTACTGCTTTCTTTGGCACGCAGTCGTCCACACATTTGCTGATGAAGTCTGTG